>NC_040879.1:73837161-73888803 GCF_003676215.2 Rhopalosiphum maidis
TTCTATTGATATGTATCTAGTGGTACACATTTGCTGGTAGTAGTAATGGAGAATTACAAAGTTTAATAACTTAAGGGAAGAAAACAAATAATTTTAACATTTTATTTTTATTTTTAAAAAAATTTAACATCAAATATTTAAAATATTTTGAATAATAGTTATTCATTTTTATAACTTGGCACAAATAAACTTTATTTTACTGCTTTACATGAGATTTAACAATAAAAAACAGTATAAAATTGAAAAAACCATAGTTTTGATAAACTGTTATGGATGGACTTTGTTGATGAATTGGTAATCCAAAAATAAAAATAAAATCTTAATCTATTGTAATATTATGTAGATAGATTTATCTATTTAACTCTTCACATATTGTGACTTATGATTAATTTACTTCATTTTCAGGAAATGTTATTCGGCGCTCAAAACGTGGTATTGTGGATGAATGCTGTTTCAAAGTTGTACAAGAATATACTTAAAAGAAAATTATTGTAGACCCGAATCGACTGAACCAAATATGTATGTATTTATAATTTAATTAAATATTAGGATTGGAGTGTGATTAATAATTATAAAGAAATATCTGAAATTGGTTCTATTATTAACTTTTAAATAAAATTGATATCAGATGGTACAGTTAAGACCAGCATAACTATAACGTTACCAAATGTTGAAACTTTTTATAGACAATTGAAATAATACATAGATCATCCTGTGTTTATTTGATGAGCCAAAATTGGCAAATCATATAATAATTAATAAAAACTACACTACAATGAAATTGTATAAGATTTTACTCTGTTTTAAATTAACTATTTGATTTTGTTCAATAACTAATTAATATTATTGTATAAATTACAGAAAACAAACAATGAAAAAACAACAGCTAGTCCTAACATAAAAATAGACACAAAACAGAAAATAGATTATTTCAGTGTATTATTTAACCTAGGTAAATATACATACTTAAATATGTCATTTGTGGGAATATAATGTTATTCTAATTTTATTTTATGTATATAATCAAACATTTTTTTTACTAATTTAGTAATCAAGTCTTTGGAGTGGTGATCCTTTATAGGAAAATTCTAGAAAAAACCTTAATAACCCATTAACTCCAATTCATTCCCTTTTAAATATTAATAAATTATTTTCTTATCTCTATTATCTATTCTTCATAAACATAAAATGAATAAACTAGAATCCTTACTCAAGATAAAGTTCTTTAATAATTTGAATTGATTTTACAGTTGGAAAGTCGGAGAAGAGGTCGGCATAATAAGTATACCGAGTGATCATCGACAACCAAAGTAACACGGATTCATTATTTGGAATTTGTTAATAATTTTAATAGTTTACTTTTACTAAATAATTACATTTTAAAAATAAGTGTTGTTTTTTTAGTTCTTGATAATCATTCATTGACCATTGATTAGTTAAACATTTTTAAAATTTTGTTTGTTATGTTATACAATGAATATTTATAATTGGTTAACATATTATTTTTAAACATGATAAATTTACAATAAATGTTATTGTTACCTTTATTTATATACTATCAATCATTTCATTATTATATTAAAACATGAATAGCAAATATTACTATGTACATATTAGTTTTCTCTAATAGGAAGTAATCTTTGTTTTGATGAGTCAATCGACAATGAAATAATAGTAAATATCACTATGTAGTATCTGTGTTATAATAAACCAGTGGAACTTTTAGCTTATTGTTCATGTTGGTTTTCATAACACTTACTTTATAGTAAATTTATCAGTTTAATGGGTATGGTTTTTCTATCATATTCATTATCTAAATAAGAACTTGATTTTATTTTATAAAAAATTAGGAAGAGCTAACTCGAAAACTCTACTAACTACAAGAGATAATCTCTTCTTGCAAATATAATTATTAACTATTTATACTTATATTTTTTTATGTTTTCCTACATCAGAATATTTTAATTATATTACATGTTTAAAATATAGAATAACACGATGATTATAAAAAAAAATAATATTTATTATACAATTATTATAATTAAATTAATAATAACATTTACTTTTATCGTTCTAGCATATAAAAATATAACTATAAATATTTATAATTGTTTAATAAACTTGTTTATTGATAAATTTACAATAAATGTCATTCTTCAATAGCAAGTAATCATTGCTTTGATGAGTGAATCGACAATAAAATATAGTAAATTTACTTCGCAGTATCCCTATCATAATAACCAAATAGAAAAGTTTTTATTAGCTTATTGTTTATGTTGGTTATCATAACACTTACCTTGTTGTCAATTTATCAGGAATAATAATTATGGTTTTTCAATAATTTTCATTATTTGGCCAACTACCTGCTTTTATTTTATATATAAATTAGGAAGAGTCAAGTTGAAAACTCTACTAGCTCCACTAACTCTTCTTCCAAAATATAAATTATGAACTATTTATACTTATTTTTTTCACCTTATCCTATTCCAGAATTTTGTATTTAGAAATTAAAATATATCTTATGTTTAAAAAATAGAATAACTTGGTGGTTATAAAATAATATAATGAATATTATACAATTATTATAATTAAATAAATAATTATAACATTTACATTTATCGTTCTAGCTTATCAAAATATATTATAGCTACGTAAAATAGATCAAGATATAAATGTATTGTATCTATTATCATTTATAGCTTATATTTATAAAAAAAAAACCTTTTATGTTATGTGTACCGTAACAAATATTCTGTTAAATCACTAACACTATTAACTTAACTTTAGGTTATTAATATGGTTTGGTATCGATAGTATATAGAATTCCGATTCCTCTTTGTGGACTAATAAAATGAAAATAACATTTATTACTGAATAGATTGCTAACTGTACATGTTTACAATTAAAATCACTTAAATCCTATAAAGTTACCAGAAATAGTATTTTTACCAAATTGATTGATTATTATGCTGAAGTATTATATTATGGGGTTTTTCATAGTTTAACAAATTTTTTTCACCATCCTCAACAATGCAATTTACTTCATTTAATTGAAAATTCTCAACATCTAATGAATAATTTTGTGTCAATTTAATCAAGTTTTCATTACAACAACCACATTATTGATTATTAAATTAAGCTCTAAACTAGCATCTATTAATAAAATATTATATTATTTTATTCATCATTCTACTTAGACAGTTGACATTATCAAAATTTACAATAAACAGTAAACACCTTACTTACTTAACTTAACCTAATTTATATTAACTTTTATTTACAGATATAATTTATAAACAATAATATTAATACTATTAAGATTAAGAATAATTTAAATGCAATTTTAAAAAATAATTAATCAACTCATTGAAGAAGAACCCATTAATAAAAACACCTTAAGCGACAAATGTAGGTATTATATATATTATTAGGGCTTAAGACTTCTATAGGAATTTGCATGTTTTTAAATGATTATTAAAAACATAGCTAAGTAGTATAGAAAATTGTAAGTACATTATCTGTGTTTTTATGTTGATTTTTAACAATAGTTCAATTCATTATCAAGTTATGTGTATATAACATAGCGTAAATTAAAAATGCTTATAACTTACTTAAAAACTAAACTATCGTAAAAATCCAACACACAAACACAGATAATGTACTTACAATTAAGTTTCATAATAGGTGGACTCACTCTTATTTTTAAACTAACGGAGCAAAATATGATCTGCTGAGCGTAAATTTGCTATGTTGCATACTTGTTAAACTGAGACAATACATGTTGCTTCCTCATTAAACACATCAAACGTTCTTTTTTCTGTAATTTTTAAAACATTATTTTGACTTTTTTTTTACAGCCTGGATAACAAGACGATATTTTTTTTAAGTACCTATAATGAAAGCTAGGATATTTAGCAAGATAAATAAGTAAATCAAGTACACATGATAATTGTGAATTTATTGTTATCTAAAAAAATTAGACACATTTAATTCAATATTTTCATATTCCATTATAATGTTATAATTAACCATAATATGCTCACAACTGTCAATAAAATTATTCCTAATTTTTTAGTTATAATTAACTATATTACTTTGAATTTTATACAACAAGTCTGCTGCAGAATCTTGAGTAGTTGTTAAATCTGATTCTTGAGTTTATGAAGCTGGAATAATATTTATATTTGGTTCATAAACAAATTAGTTTTGTATACCTTGTAAAAAAATCAAATCAATTAAGTGTATTAGATCACCTAATAATAGGTCACCTCATACAAAAAAAAAAAAAAAAAATAAACTAAACATTTTTATATCTCCTTATCAGTGTTCCTTACATCGCGGAAGATAATAGTTTTATGGACACTGAAAAGAATGTCGAATTCAAGGATCCACTTCCACCTTCGACAATTTACATAGCATTTACGATTAACTACGTTGATATATATAAGAACTTAAAACAAATATGAAAAAAAATCAAGGCTTTCCATACAAATCCACATGGCAAAATAAATGTTCATTTTCCAACTCTTACCGTGTAATTACCGTAATTAAGCTGTTCAATAAAAACTGTTCTAATACCAGCATACCGCACGTAATAGACACACGATGATAATTAGATAGACCTTACAGAATCGTTATTAGTTAGGTTAGTTAGATTATCTCTCAATCTCTGCTGACTTCATCAAAGAAGAAATATAATCAAATGGATTCCTGGTAAAAATGTCATTAACATACTAAAAAGCCCATCCTCATTCTTTGAATCTCTCACCAAACAATCATGATACCTTCAAATTAAAAATTATTTGATTCATATAAATAAAAGTATAAGATTCTCACATCAGGTGTGATCTAGTTCAATGCCATCGTTGCAAACAGTGCAGTGTTATACTAAAACATACTACATCCGTCAATCAATCCTACTCGAGAGAAAAAGTAAACGATGAGTCTTGGAAGGTTTTAATAGAAAATATGAATACTAAAGTTGAACTTATTGATTTTGTACATTTGTATAGTACTGAACAAGGAAGAGTAATTTACATAAAGTTTATTTTGAATACAGATATCATGAAACACATTTTTATATAAGAATGGAAGCTATTAGAAAACCAAAAAAAAAATCCAAAATCACCCTAGTTGGTATGGCTCTGTCATGGGCCATTTACAAAATTAGTCTGCAGAAAGATTATGTCGTTTGAGATTAACTTATTATTTTTAAATAATCTATCGGTTTTTTAGGTTTATTGCAGATAGTTTAAAAACAGTTAGCTTTTTAAAAACTAGCTACAATTATTATCTAGTAATTTATTACTCGTATAAAAAAAGCGAACAAAAGGATTACAATATGTAAATTATACAAGTACCAATTTTATTTATTAAAAATATTTTTGCAAAACAAATAGATGCAATCATTGGAAAAATTAAGTACCGTGTAGTATAAAATGTCTTGATAAAACAACATGTAACAAGAAGTTCATATAAATGTATTCATATATTTTCTTTTTTATTTATTATTTGGTGACATTTGTTATATGCTTAAATATATAGAATTATTAATATAATAGTCAAAAATTGTACAATAATATACTTCACTAAATAAATACAATAGGTAAACTTCTATAGTTTACATATTTTAATTCTTTTATTCTTTAGTTTTGTAAGTAATAAATTACAATAAAATACTCTATAAAAATTATTTTGGTTTTTAAAAGGCCTAATTTTGTAAATCCACCTGTAATAAACTCATAAGCCTATAAAACAGCCAGCCGTTCAGAAAAATGATAAATAAGTAGTTATTAAATGGACAAACACATAGAGCCTAGTTTTTTTTGCAAAAAGACTAATTTTCAACATGGTCTATGATAGTTCTATAATCATGGATAAATATTTTACTATCTCAACTTAATCCAGAACCTTGAATAATTTTCACATTTATAGATTTTAAAAGTTATAAAGTAACATAGAATATAGTTATTTAACTGGCTAAAAACAGTAAATACAATTTATTATTAATAGAAACTTTTACAATTTAGTTACATAAATGTTCATTACATTTACACAGGGCCGTCTCAATGATTTGCGGGGCTCAGGGCAGAGTAAAACTATGGAGCCTAAAATGTCACTATCACACGTCAGTTGCATATACAGGGTGATTCTTTTATCATTAAACACTCATTATTTCAAAAAAATTTTAGGTACATACTTTTTTATATCTATATATTTTTATTTTTTTCACCCTTATATTTGATAGTAAAATCATTATTAAGTTTTTATTTCTAAATGGCAACCTATGTTTAAAATGTCATAAAATAGTAGGGCTACTTTTTTTTTTATGAAGTTTAATGTTAAAATTATTATTTTTTATTTAATCATTAGTGAGTTATAGATGCTTAATGTTGAATACTTTGAGATTTTTAGGTTTCCTACAGGTTATAGGTTATTACAGCTGTGAAGCGTTGGTAACTATAGGTAAAAAGTTAATCACTACATCAATATTCAATAACAATTTTATTACATATGAGATATGAAATAAATGAAATGAATGATGTGAATAATTATGCAAATCATTTTCAACAAGACCAGTTATTAATTCTGTTTAAAAAGATTTCAATTTTAATAAATTAATATAAATAAATTAAAAAATATAGTACTCAAAATAAATATAAAATAAACATCTTACATAAATTATTTTTGTTTAATAATTGGAAACGATAAGTTTTGTATCCAGTATGGTTTGATAATTGCACAGAATTTATAGCATCCACCTCACAACACATAACTTGTGATAAAAGTACAATAATTAGTTCTAATATTCTGTATGTAAATTGAAATTGTTCATTACCTATAATGGAAACGCAGTACATTTATTACCAACATATCCACTAACAACATGGTTTGGTATGAAAAGCACTCTTTTATTAGATTCCATACCTAATAGTTCAAAAACAGTCGTCTAAATAAAAGAGATTTAATTATAAAAAACCTAACAATTTATAAAATTTACATAATATTTTATGATACAAAGTATGTAGAAATCAAAGAGTAGTTTTAGATGATAAAAATAAAGTAGGTAATCAAATCATACTAAATAGATATTAAACATACATTTTGTAACGTCACAGAATGTTATTGTTTATGAAAACAATGTTTAGTTTAAATCGTTTAAACGTATACACCTACTCGAAATCAGTTCAATTCAGTTTGATGTTTGAGTTGGATCTATAATCAAAAAAATGTCAAATTACAGTAAACACTCTTTACAACGAAAAACTCTATACAACGTAAACATTACATAATAATGGTTGGTTTGCTTTATAACCCATTAGTCAATTCATTCTCTATAACATATAGTCACTCTCAATAACAAAACAATATTTTATGTTTCATAAGACAATTTAATTGTTATTGTATTATACATTATAAAAGTAATCGGCAAAAATGCCGAAATTTACAATAACGATTACATTCCTTCATTTTTTACTTTTAACATCGCAATAATAGATATCATTATTATCGATATCGAATATATTCATTTTATTATCGATGTAATTTCAAACAAAAATTTTGTTTTTTTTTAAACACTCTCTATTACGAAAACTTTCTTTAACTAAAGAAATCTCTTGGTCACTTCAGATTCGTTATAAAGAGTTTTTATTGTAATTGCAAACGAATTGTAAACGCAATCGCAATGCTCGAATTTGATTGTACTGATATGAACATATTAAACATAACTGGTAATCATGGATCTTAGTCCGTGCTGAAAATCAACAATAATCACTAGTCCTTTGGCGAAGTGGGGAAGCATCGGTATTCAGGCTGCCGACCGTTATTGCCGTAAATTTCTTTAGGAATAAAAATAATAACATAATTTCAATTTTTGATGTGGTTCCGTCGTTTAATTGTAGAATGATGATCATGGTAGTACAAGTACACCGCACATGCGCACAAGTACTATGGGATTGTACAATCCTTAGATCGTATACAAATATAGCATATGGTCATAAGGTACAATCGTTGTAACCATGAACATTAGAATTCCCTATGCTGCTAAACTAAATCGCTGCGATGGGAGGGTGGTGAGGGTTTGCGATACGATCGCATGAGACGAGCCGAGCCGTTCACGCATAGGAAAGAGATTAAAATATACTGCAAGGAGAAAAAATATTAAAATATTTGTTCAAAACTAAAATTGGACTTTTGGAAGTATATTTTATTTCTTCTAATTATTGGTCTAAATGCACAAAAAAACGATCCGCTTTCAACAGCATTATTATATTTAAATTTGTGTATGGCAATTTGACCATTCTGATAATGATATATATAAATATGCATTTGATTATCAGTCAGATTGGGGTACACCCAATAATTATTTTATCGTGTAATGATGAAAGTACCTTAGAGCTTAGATCATATACAATGGACGAAGCCATTCTCACATCGGCCGTATAAACAATTTGAAGCAAATAATAAAACACCGAGACTCTGACATTGACGAGTGATGTGCGTATGCGCGAGGCTAACCGTCGCATATTTAGTATGCGCACATCGAACATCAATGTCAGAGATTCGTCGCTTATATTTGCACCATAAATATGGCTCCATCCATAGTATATGATCTATGGTAAGTACCTACATAGCGTCCGCCATAGACCTTATACCAATAGACGGTACGTGGTAGTAGTTCCGGCGTCCACACGTGAGGGCGATGATCATGGTAGTACAAGTAGGTACACCGCACATGCGCACAAGTACTATGGGATTGTACAATCCTTAGATCGTATACAAGTATAGCATATGATCCAAGGTAAAATCGTTGTAAATATGAACATTAGATTTCCCTTTGCTGTACATGTAAAAACACCATCGTTACACTCCGACGCGCATTCTGGCAGAATGCGATAATTCCGGATTATGTTTTTTAGTTTCGCCCTGCCGTGTTCGGCGTCCTTTCTCTAATGTTCATGATTGTAACATTTGTAAACGCGCGCCATATTAATCCTCATACAGGTCAATGGGGTCAACTTACTCGCCTTGAACAAGCATGTTACCAACGTGACGGCGCTACACCCGAAACCATAGACCTATAAATTAATGGACGCGGGTAGAGAGAGAAAACGTCAGCCAACATTGAGAAAGAGAGATACCTTGGCTATAAATTGTGAAAAACAGTGTTACCATTATAACAAAACTAGTTTATAGCTTTATGCCCGTAACAACATTCAAGTCGGCCGTCGGTGCCGACTCTCCGCGGCCCCTCCGACTTGCTGTCAGCCGCCATTGCCCATTCCCGTTGTAGTCGTCTGACGCGTCGTCCGCATTTCGAACCGATGACATATTTCGTTTTTATTATTTTAAAACCTTTGTTTTGTTCGTCTTAGTTAAATTTTTTGAATATACTCGTCAATAACTTACTCGAGTTGGTGTTCTTTTATTTAGCCTATCGATACACTTCTACATTAGTGAAAAGTAGTTACCTCGACGTGATATACTGCGCACTACCACACACCTAGGAGAGACAGCACCGCACCGCCCACCCATAACCACATTCCACACCGAATGACGCGTCACTTTGTGTAAGGCCTATGCATAGCGCGGACTAAGATATACTATAATATTCGTATATCTAGTCCGTGCTACATAATAAGATTTCCAACATTTTAAAATCAACGTTAACGAACAACAAAACAATACGTCTTATAAAAAATTGTAGCTCAGGGAATTATTTGAGTTGTGGACAATATCCAAATTCCGGCAATCGAGGTAAGTATTTATTTTGATTTTTTATAGTTCTGTTATCGGATTAAGTATACTTAATAATTACCTAGGTTTTGTTAATCCTTAACGACGGATTAATTGTCCGTACAACAGTACCATAGAAGTGCGGGATAATAAAGGTATTCAACATGACGGAAAGTGAGTAACAAAGACTGTTCACAACATCTGTAACGAAATTGGATGGACCCGCTCTTATAGAACAGGTAGCTTATTTAATTATTAAACTGACATAGGTTAGGTTTAGATCTTCATAATAATTTGGCTAATTTAACTTAATTAAATAATAATAAAAAAAATTGTATATTATTCACAATCATTAAATATTGCTTTTTATCTGTAATTTCATAATAATAAAGTAGGAAGTAGGTACTTATTATTAATAGGGTTTAGTACTTATTAATTCATTATTTCTCGTACAAATAGTCAAAAAACAAAAAAATAAAAATAAATATATCACCGCTTCTCTCGGGATTTAAAATATAATTATTTAAATTATTTTACTATTAAGAACAATTCTTAATTGTCATTAAACTATCATATTATAATTTTTATTTTAGCTACAGAGCTAAATTAGCTGGAATCAAAGAAATTATAAATCTCGCACCAGTGTTTACAGTTATTAATAGTGATCTTACAAAAAAAGGTTCAGCTATACAATAATTTATAATTATGCCTATGGGTAATGAAATAAAATATTAAATATTAGCTGAATTCCCATGTTTAGTTTGGAAAAAAATTGTACTATATCCATTTATTTTCTTTGTTAGTTAAAAATGTAAACTTTTTTTAAATACAATAAACAAAACAATATTCAACTTTGAGTTTTTGTATTTAATTTAATTTAAAAAATGTTTATAAATAGGAGCAAGTTTTTTCGAAGAAGCTTTTAAATATAGACCTAAGCATATAATCAATAAAAGTTTTGGACTGCACACTATATATATTGCTGAAAACGGTGCTTTCATTGTTAATAAGTCAATCAAAGAAAATTTGTGCTTAATGATTACAGCTATTGAAATGGCTGGATACAATGGAAAAGTTGTAATAAGAATCAATATTGCAGCATCTGATTTCTATGTGTAAAGAAATTAATTTTGTTTAATTTTTTTTTTTTTTATTTAATTATATACAATTATATATAAGTAGATATATATAATTATAATATTTGCAGTAATGAAAAATACGAAGTCATGCAATAATGTCAAAGTCAAATCACTTCAACTGAAAATGTAATAAACTTTTGTCAAGAACTCATTGAAAAATGTCCAATAGTTCTGATAGAAGATCTATTTCACCAGGACCATTAGATACATGCTTACAGAAGTTACTAGCATTCAGGTTAATATGGTTTTGTATTTAAAAAAATCAGATCTTAATTATTAATCACAATGACAGAATGGTTATCATAGTGTACAAATTAGATGTAATAATAAAAAAAAAAATGTTAAACTGTTTTATATTATTGTTTTTAGACCAAGGATATTTGACTTAAACATAATGGTGCAAAAGCAAACATGATCCTCCCAAAGAGACTGGACAAAGTACACCTTAAGCGCCGCATCAAGAATACTACAGAAATTGAATTGGTATCTTGTATTTAATTTATTAATACCCTAAAATTATATTTTAAAATCTACAATGTCAAAGAAAACCGAGGTACTCACTTCTAATTTAATAAGAATTTATTAAAATATAAATTTTTATTAATAATTAGATATTAAATTATTAACCTCAATTAAAAACATAAATAAATATATAAATGATTATTTAATTTGCTAATTTTATACAACAAAGAATAGATTATAAATTAACTGTTGAGGTTGACTAATACATTTTTTTTTTTTAATATTATTAATATTTATATTTATATTAAAAATAATTAACTTAAAATAAATACATAAACTGTATTAAACATATTTATTTCTAAATGATAGGAAATGTAGGGGCTTATAATATTATGTAAGTAAATAATATTAAAATAATAATCTACTAGCATAATATACAATAGATTCCTAATTTTTAAGTAATCATAAAATAAATTAAGTAACATAATGTTTTAATTTAAACAATAACTTAAGAACCACATTTTTTTTAGCGTAAGCTGTAGTAGTGAATAATACATAATTTGTATTAAACATATTTATTTCTAATTGATAGGAAATAGAGGGACCAATAATATTATGTAAGTAAATATTATAAATAGTTATAAAATAGTAATATACTATAGATTCCTTAAATATATTAAGTTTAAGTAATATTAATCATATAATAAATTAAGTAATGTAATGTTTTAATTTAAGCAATAACTTATGAATCGCATATTTTTTTTTTTTTGGCGAAAGCTGTATTAGTGTCTGTAACTATTAATAATATTTATTTCTAATTGATAGGATATATATATATATATATCAATGTCACCTGGTTCATTTTTAAAATAATGTTAAAATTTAAAATTAACCACTATTGATTAAAATTTTATTTATGTATAATTTAAGCATACTATACTACACGATACGTAATTCTAAAATATTTACATACTTATATAGATTCTAAATTTAACTTAAGATAATATCATAACAACTAAGGGTTGATCAACCAAAATCAACAAAATGGGTAATATGCAGAATAACCACACTTTGGGTGAGCAGAAGTATCGTTTTTGAGATCAATAATTCATATTATTTACGATAATTTTGCTTAGAGTTTGAGTAAAATAATATTTATGAAACATATAAATCTACTTCAAATCTAATAATTTTAACATAGGCTTATGATTAAAATAGATTCATGTGTATAATGAAAAAACAATTCCATTATATTAATATCAAATTTTGAAATTCTCCTTACATAAAATACAGAGATAAAGCTACTAGAAACATTTAAGAACAATGCATTATTAAATGTGCTTTCTGTAAACAGTTGTAATCCAATTTTTAGAAATTGTGCTACTCAATTTAATTTGCCAATTATGTGCCACTCTCCCGACTTGAATTAATGGTGTTTTATAAAAATAAGCCACAGAATTCAAGTAATAGATTGAATTATATTTATTTAAATTTTTTATCTTACCTATTATGATATTGTCCCATGCTCCTTTAAAAACAATAAAATATTTACAAAAAATAAGTGATTAATATTAAAACGTTTTTTTACAACACTCCCCCTCTGCCGTCAAAATACAAGAGAAACTGATAATTTTATAAACTCCTAGAGTAGCAAACATCAATGGTTCTGTTTTAGAATCACTGTAAGAGACCATTTAAAATCTAATTTTAAAATAATATGCATTAAAAGCTAAAAGCCGAACTTATTATTTAAAATTAACTACTATTGATTAAATATTTATATAGGTATAACTTAAGCAAAATGATTAATCATACTATACTACACAATAAATTAATAAAAAACATTTACATACTGATATAACTTCTAAATTTAACTTAAGATATTATCATAACAACTTAGGGCTGATCAACTGAAAACAACAAAGTGGGTAATTTGCAGGAAAACCACACTTTGGCTAAGCAGTTGTATCGATAAGACAGTGAGCCAGTGGCGTGGTGAGGGGGTTTTCCAGGGTCCTCGGGCCCTATTGGGTTTAATTTGGTTGGGTTGGTGGGTGGGTGGGTAGGTATATACTATATAGCCTATAGTTATAGGTACCTAGGTAAAGTATAGGCGTGAAATTAATTAAATACCACCCATGACATTTAAATTTAAGTGTTAATATTAATTGTATATGGGTTGGTATTGTGTATTTCGTCTTGGGTCAATTAGTAGTTCGCCACGTCACTGAAATAAACAATAATTCCATTATAAAACTCTTAAGTTAAATATTATATGTTTATATTTACGTTAAATTTGGTGATTCATAGCAGAGGCTTAATAAACTATAATGTAGATTTGTATCTACGTACATTATGAAAACAAAATTTATTGTGTGGTAATTCTTATTATTATTATTTTGTATCATACTGATTGTATTACCTATATTGTTTACTTGTTTACTTATATTTTTATTTGATTGTTTTATTATTTTACATCAAATTACTATACTTGTATTATGTTTTATTGAATATTGTCACAATTACTACAAACTTTGTTTGAGACGAACAAAATGTCAGAATTAACCGGACTGTGGTGATTCTGAATATTATTATTATTATTATTATTATGTTGTATATTTTGTGTTATCGCCATGCGTTGTGCAGACCACGACGACATTTTTTACAATACAATTTATTATTATTATATTTCCTTGTGTACGTTGTCGGCGAGTGTCGACAACAGAGACTTATTAATTATTTTATATTTTTTAATAGTCTAATCCGTCTGCACTGTTCATTAAGTTGAGTGCACGGAATTAGTATGAAATATAGATACACTGTTATAGTTCAATATGGTTATTGTTTTTTATTTCTTTTTTTTATTAAATCAACGTTCTGACAAAATCGAATGATGAAGGTAACCACTCTCCTATCAATTGTATAATTATGAAATTTTTGTATCGGTGTACCATACAGTTATAATTCTACTAGAACAATTTGAGATCATTGCATTGTTAAATATGCTTTATGGATTCTGTAGACAGTTGTATTGTTGTAATTGATTTTTTAGAATATTTTTACACAATTTAATTTATTTTATTTTATTTATACACATTAATATTCCTTTCATAAATAATATTTAATATACATCAATATTGCTCTTAAATGGTGTAATAATTAAATATAACCATTACATTTATCTATGTAACCTTTTTAACATATTTATTAGTATAGCTGAAATCTGTACTTAACATTGTCAATAGTTGTTATTTGTCATTTATACATACATATTTTAAAAAATATTTAATGGTAAAAATTTAAAATTATTGTAATTTGTCGTATATGTATATTATATGTGTATTTAAAAAAATGTTAAATAAATTATTTAAATTTTTTCCCTTTAACATTTTTTAAATTATGTAGGTACAAATGACAATGTTAAATGCTGATAGCAGTTATACTTTTAGATATGTCAATGAAATTTTACATAGATAAATGTTGTAATGATTATATTTAATTATGTAAATCATAATAAATTAACAAATAATGTATTTAGTTGATACGGGACTCTTTTTTCCGATTACCCTTCAACTATAACACCGAAATCATACATTTTAGTATATTATGTTTAATATTTAATTAAAATGTAACAATTTAAGTGCGTATAGGACTCTGTAAGTGAGACTGTGACTGCTGCTGTCTGTCATCCACGACGTCGTTAGTTTCTATTTTAATTTTTTTTTGTGTCGAGTTAAAGAAATTAGTTATCTTCTATGTTCTTTTATTTTATTTCATATTTTTAAATTCGGTTGTCAATTTATACTAATGTTAAAATATATACACTAGTAGATAATGAAGTTATAAAAATGCATTGACAAGTAAAAGAATACGTAGTTGACAACTTTACGATTAGTTTTATGCGTTTTATCTGCAATTAAATAGCCACTAAGGAACGTATACGGTATCGACGTATTGTCTGAACGATTCCAGAAAAACGGTCTAGTCTAGATATAATAATGTATTATAAAAGTTGTCTTTTGCTAGGTGTCGTAAAACAATGCGTATTTACATTTTATTATTTTTATTTTGGTTTTCATATCAAACATATCATAAATCTACCTCAAACTTAATAATTTTAACATAGGCTTATGATTAAAATGGACTCATGTGTATAATGAAAAAAACAATTCCATTATATTAATATCAAATTTTGAAATTCCTCTTATATATTATAGACAATGCAGTGATAAAGCTAATAGAAACATTTAAGAACAATGCATTATTAAATGTGTTTTCTGTAGCCAGTTGTAATCCAATTTTTAGATATTGTTAGCTGTTGTTGATGGTATACTATTGAGTCTTTGTATTGTAATATTTTTTTGATTGATAAATCGATTTTAAATAATGATGAAATGGATTTTTACGTATGTTATTTAGTTGAAAACTGTAAATAATTCAGATTGTCAAAAAAATTGACTTAAACGAATTTATCATAACAATATATTGAGTATTAATGATAGAAATAAGGTCAGTTGTGTTTATTGATATGTATGATTTTAAAATCGAATATAATTCATAATATGTGTATCTTATTTACATATGACTTACAAGACGGACGTTGATTTAGTACCTATCTATATTATTTATATTATATTTATGTGTTTTGTAGGCCTAAGAATTCAGACTTACACAAAAACAACAAACAAATATTAATATTAACATTTCATTAAAAGACTGCGTTCAATAATATATTACGTCAATGTTATGTTAACTGAGTTTTGGACAAATATATTATTTTTATGATGTTACCTTAACTTAGTTATAAAATTGTATGTTTGTTTAAATATATCATAATTGCTTTCTTAATATAGTTCTTACATAAAACTATTTCGTATTGCTAGTTTATTTAATCTATATATAATTTAATACTTAATACGTCATATGATTGCAATGTGTACTTGATCGTGAATGAATAGTGCCAATTAAGATATCTTAATTCGTGATCAACAGGCAATAGCTGTATCTTTTCAGAAAATTATGACATAATATTTTAAACTTTTAACAAAAATATATACGTGTTTTTTGTAATAATTTAAAGAATAATAATGATTTTGCTACAACTCTTATAACATCAACAGCGATATGTATTACAAAGTACAATGAATATAACCATTAGCACAATTTGACGGGGGGCTCAAATCCATATGCCGCCTCAAAATCAATCATAGCCCCTCCTCCCAAAAATGGTTTGTATATTCTTTTTTCAACAAAAATTGTTTTATATATTTTTAATTAATTAATTGTAATTGCTCATTGTGCTCTGGTCATTCTGTACAATGCCCCGGCAAAGTGTATAATTGTCCACATTATTCGGGCATTGTACTACAACGCCCAATTATACACTTTGACCGTAACATATATATATAATAAATCTAAGACGTAATACTACAAATGTCGAATACTATATTAAATTATTGTGAATAATCACATTTTTTTATAGTCAAAAACAAATTTTAATGTGACATTTGCTGTTGTTTTGATTCCAATATTGCCTTGAAATCTTGAACCGTATTTATTGTTAGGTTATTAAAACAAAACTCACAGTCACTCCGTGGACCCCCGGTTAAAAACCTATAATTTAGACCTTTGCGTAAACTACAATTAGTACACATTTTTACGTCGCTGAGTAAATATGAACAATTTAAAAACTATTAAAAGTGATTGAGGCCATGACTTAATTGTGTATCAAAGTTATACATTTTACAAAGAACTTGTACACATCGTGGTTGTCTTTCAAAACTATATCTACACAAAATACAAATGTCCTATAGTTATTTTTCGGTGTGAGTTAATTGTTGTATATGCATGCCTGTGTGTATGTATATATGTATGTATGTATGTATGTATGTATGTATGTACTGCGTATATATTTATGTATGTGTGTATGTATATATGTGCCGATGGAGCTTGCATATATATAACGCTCAAATGCGTTGACTCAGGATAAAATACCTGTGTGACCGATTCGGTTCTCACGATGGTCTACGTGACCAAAAAGGCTGGGTCAGCACATACTGAAGACCTCGGACGGACCGTTGCAACGCGCCCCGTCTGTTGGTAATTAGTCGAGTCTGGTCTAAAGAGAGAGTGACACCTGCGTTACTCAGCAGAGCATCTTATAATTTTTATAGCAGAACCTCGTATAGTTTTAATCAGATCCTCTCGTAATATTAGTATTTAATATTCATTTCTTTAGTGTTTAATTCATATCAATATTGATGTATTCAGTGTTAAGTTCATAAATCAGTAATTATAATATAATATATATACCTATAACCAACACCTGTGTTACTTCATTTGACACTAACAACCAAGATAAACCTCACACGACGGTACTCCACACTTCATTGGTGGCAGCGGTGGGATCTCTGAAAGCGAAGAATTGTCGTAATTCACTTTACGACAGTGCAATTTTAGAGATCACTAACCTACGTGGATTTACCGCCGTCCAAGTGTAATCGGTTTTTGTGTCAATACACCAGCACAGATTTCGTTCAAAAATCAGTAACACGGTGATTGAAGTGCCGCCGCGATATAATTCGCGCCGTCAGGGAGGGGAGCTGCACACGTCTTCGTTCCAGTACGCACCGCCGCCGCCGCACCAGTGGGACAGTTCTACAGCACTATCAGCGGACGTCGTATCAACACCGCCACACTATCAACGGAAATCTTATCAACCAGTAAACAATAACAATCAACATAATCAAAATGCAGCGGTATTTATTATGCATCATCGCGTAAGTTTTATTTAATGTATTCGTTAATCGGGATTTATTTATGCTAGTGCGTGTCGAATTCAGGGTCTAATGGTAGCACCAATTTAGATTTAATATATTTCAGTATTTATAATACTGTTCACAACTAGTTTACGTCAATCTATTTAATTTATTCAATAATTGGGATTTATTCATTTATTTATTTTTGGCTAATGCATGTCGAACTCAGGGTCAAATGATAGCATCAATTCAGATTTAATAGATTTAAGTAGCTCTAGTAGTGATCCCTCTAGTGGAGAATTGTATGAACCAAGTAGTTGGTTACGTAGTGCAAGAGAGACGATAGAACAAGCGGACGAGCTTTTAGGTTCAACCAGGTATTTTCTAAGAAAGCAAGTGACCAACGCACATCCAGAACATCAACAAAATTCAGAACATCAGCAGCACGTACAGCATACAGAACATCAAGAAGACAAGACAAACTCAGAACGTCCAGAAACTCAATCGAATCAAGAAAATCAAAAATATTCGGAAAATACAGTACGTCAAAACAACTCAGAGCTACAAATAGGAAAAATGGAAGACCAACAGAAGCTAGAAACCTCTAATCTTAAGACAGAAACACACAAATCTGGAGTAAGCATCGACGCAGCAATGCGCGTAGTACCGAACTTCGATGGAACAAGCTCCGACCAAGCATATCATTTCCTAAGGGCGTGTGATTTCGCAGTCAGGATTGTCGATCCGGATCAGGTCGATTTGTTAGTACAGGGACTGATAATTAAGCTATCAGGAAGAGCATTGCGGTCGATAAGATATAAGGACATAACGACGTACAAGGAATTCCGGAAAAATATTGTGGAAATATCGGAAACCAAAAAGTTACTACCCCAGCTGCACATGAAATTGCTCACGTGCAAGAAGAGTCCTGATGAAGGAGTGCAAGAATATTATAATAAAATGGAGCAATTATTACACGACTTAATTAGTGCAACAATGGAGGGGGGGGATTACGCGAATGGAACGGATATTGAAAGGTTGTTACACAATCAGGTGCTCAACGCATTTATAAGCGGCTTACCCGAATCTTATCGGATATTATTAAAAGCGCGAGGCCCTAAGAAGCTGAGCGATGCGTTAGTATTCGCTTTAGAAGAGGAAACAGAGGGAAACCTGGCGAAGGAAACTCAATTGTTCAATATACAAACTAACACCAAGAATCAACAGCCATCAAAATCTTATTCCGGAGTGTCAAGAAATGGAAACAATGGTAAAAACAACAACACCAATAAGGGCTGTTTCAAGTGTGGCAGAACAAATCATTTTGCCAGAGACTGCAGAGCATCACAATGGGATCAAGAAAAGTTTAGAGCCAATCAACAAAGTGGACAACAAAATTCCAAAAACTCCGTTAGAAATGTATTGATATGTAGATATTGCAAGAAAGAAGGGCACGAGCTAGAAGAATGCCGCAAAAGGAGATACGTAAACAGCAAAAAGGAACAGGACCAAAAGAAGTCACCACAGAGCATCAGAATGCGGGAAATGGGGCAGAGCCGAGCACAACCAGCGCACGTTCGGTTCAGCAGATTCAGAGCGCTGTTTTAAGTCTGCAACGGCCCTCCACTTCTCAGCAGCATTGATAGACAATACGACCTCGCTCAAGATTGAACAGTGTGTAAAGGAAAAAGTAAGATTGTTGGTGGATACTGGTAGTGACGTAAATATGATAAAACTTTCAGAGCTGAAGAAAAATATACTGGTGGACGAAACCACTATTTACAAACTAACAGGTATAAATTCACAGCCAGTGTTCACCATAGGATCAGTCACTTTAAAAATCCAACTTGGAACAGAAGATACAATTGCCGTGTTCCAGGTAACGCATGACAACTTTCCTATATCAGAAGCAGGGATTTTGGGCGCTCCATTTCTTCGAGACAATGGAATAAATATTAACTTCAGAACCTCTACATTGTCGACAGAATCTCCAAATCCAGAACCTCCAGAACCTCAGATTATCGAACCACGTTCGGAAACACTCATACCCGTCTTGACAGACAAGGAAGATGGAACAACTTTAATAATCCATGCGCAGAACATCGGAGAAAAAGGGATTGTATCGGGAAATATTGTCAATCATGTAAAGGATGGACAAATATTGGTCTCGGTAATAAACACGTCAGAGGATCCTATCGAATTGTTTCCACCCCGACTGGGGGGTGTGCAACACGAAATCTTCAGAGAATCAGGTGCCTACGTCTGTCATCAAATAGAAGAACAGAAAGTTAAAGAGAGCCAAAAAAAAAGGTTAACAGAAACAATTCGAATGGACCACCTAAATCACGAGGAGCGAGCCAGCCTCCTACGAATATGTAAAAAATATCAGGATTTATTCCATTTTGAGGGAGAACCTCTATCGTTCACCACAGCGATCCAGCATGAAATCAAAATTCCGGAAGGAACGGCTCCAGTAAACATCAGGCCATATAGGCTTCCCTACGCTCATAGACAGGTGATTGTCGAGCAAATGGAAAAATTAGAAGAGGATAATATTATTCAACCGTCAGAATCGCCATGGAACGCACCTCTAGTAGTGGTACCTAAGAAACCTGACGCGAACGGGAAACCACAATTCAGGGTCTGTGTGGATTTTCGCCGTCTCAACCAGCTTACCATCGGGGATGCTTTTCCAATTCCAAGGATCGATGAAATTCTGGACCAACTAGGACGCTCCAGATATTACACTACGCTAGACCTCGCCAGTGGTTACCATCAAGTACCAATTCGACCACAAGACTGTGAGAAGACGGGATTTTCAACAGACAAAGGTCACTTCGAGTTTGTCCGAATGCCCTTCGGACTATGTGGTGCCCCAAGCACGTTCCAGCGTTTGATGAACAACGTGTTGACAGGACTGAATGGTATGAAGGCGTTTGTATATCTAGATGATATTATTATACACGCAGTCGATCTAATGGAACACGAGACTAGGCTGGAAGAAGTATTCCAACGATTGCGGAAATTCAACCTACAGCTTCAACCGAACAAATGTCAATTCCTTAGACGCGAAGTCATCTACCTCGGACATTTAATAACGGATGCGGGTGTGAGACCCGATCCGACAAAAATCAGCTGCGTACGAGATCACCCCGTACCCAGAAATCCAACCGAAATTAAGCAATTCCTCGGACTCTCGGGTTATTATAGGAGATTCATTGAAAACTATAGCCAAATCACAAAGCCAATGACGTCGTTGTTAAAGAAGGGCCAACCTTTTGAATGGACCGCAGAGTGTCAGACAGCGTTCGAGGCACTCATCCAAAAACTGGTAACAGCCCCGATTCTTCAATATCCAAATTTTGAGGAATCATTCGTATTAACAACGGACGCAAGTCAGTACGCTATTGGCAGCATTATCTCACAGGGTGAAATAGGTCATGACCTACCTATTGCCTACGCATCGCGTACACTAAACAAAGCGGAACAAAATTATAGCACTACAGAAAAGGAACTGTTAAGCATAATTTGGTCAGTCAAGCATTTCCGGCCGTATCTTTTAGGTCGAAAGTTTCGAATTTACACCGACCATCAGCCACTCACGTGGCTATTCAATGTGAAGGACCCGGGGTCCCGACTCATGCGCTGGAGGCTTAAGTTGGCCGAATATCAGTATGAGATGGTGTACAAACCAGGTGTAGCAAATACAAATGCGGACGCGTTAAGTCGAATGGGACGAGTTATGCTAAACAGTACCTTCGTTCCACTCACACAACTGAATTTCGACACTTACTTGGAGCTAGTGGAGGGAAAATCAATAATCAACAATAAAGTTATAGAGGAAACAGGGGATCTATTTGACGCTCCATCAGATTACAGCTTAGCGCATTGTGTATCACAAGACTTGAAAATGAACCAAGGCACAGCTCTCATGTTTCGTAGAAAATTTGGCAACGTAGAATTATTAAAGAGCCAAAATCCAAAAATCCACGAAGTTGTATATATTCGACAAGAGGATCGGTATATCTTGTACATGATTACTAAATGCAAATATTGGCAAAAATCATCTTTAGAGGACATGTTTCTGGCAATACAGAACCTCAGAGCCATCTGCATCGAACTCAATATTGAAAAGCTGGCGCTTCCTCCGATTGGTAGCGGAAGTGATCAACTAGATTGGTCTGCGATTAGGACCATGTTCCGGTTTATATTCAAGGAAACAAACATAGAGATCCATGTGTATCCTCAAACTGAGTTGAAGGATTCAGAAAAACAACAAGTTTTGGCAGAGTACCATGCCAGCCCGCTAGGAGGTCATCGCGGAATAAACCAAATATTGAAGCGTATTCAGATGCAATTCAACTGGAAGGGATTGGCGGATGACGTAAAAGAGTACGTCTCCAAATGTCCGTCATGTCAAATACACAAAACAAGTAACAAGAATATCAGGCAGCCTATGATTATAAGTACTACAGCGACGGAACCTTTCGAAAAGGTGTTTATCGATGTGGTCGGTCCTCTACCGAAAACAGACAGCAATAATGCATATATCCTGACAATGCAGGATGACCTAACCAAATTCTCAATGGCCGTCCCTATGTTCAACCATGAGGCTAATACAGTGGCGTATCACTTTGTGACGTCATGCGTATGTCTTCATGGAATTCCGAGAGCATTGGTCAGTGATCAGGGGACAGAGTTTCTGAGCCGAGTATTAGCTGAAACATGCAAGCTGCTGAAAATAAAAAAATGCAACACCTCGCCGTATCACCCACAGGCTAACGGAGCCTTGGAAAGGAGTCATCGGACTCTGGGGGAATACCTTCGGCATTTCATAGACCAGGATCAAATGAACTGGGATACATTCATACCGTATGCTATGTTCGTTTTCAATTCATCAGAACATCGTTCCACTGGAAAGCAGCCATACGAGTTAATGTATGGGCGCACCATAAACATGCCAAATTCGTTCATGAAACCCCCAGAACCTCGGTACAATTATGAGGATTATCATATGGAGTTAAAGCAGAAACTCCAACTGTCACATCAAATAGCCAGGGATCGCCTGGTGGAACAAAAACTAAAGACGAAAGAGTATTATGACCAAAAGCAAAATCAAATCACTGTACATGTAGGTGATCGTGTATTGCTCAAGAATAGTGCAAGAAAAGGGAAACTCAGCCCCAAGTGGCTGGGACCTTATGAAGTAATCGAGCTTAAAGCCAACGAAAATGTAACCTTACAAAAAGAGCGTAAAAGGGTGACAGTACACAAGAATCTTATTCGTGTTTTTGCGGACTGAACATTGTGAATAGCTTGATAAATCTGGGAATGTAAATACTAACATAATCTTAAGTGAAAAAAAAAAAAATCATTTTCTGCTTAACTACAATTAAGGATCAAAGCACTGTATATAAGCTTTATTGGGAACTGGAATTAATTATGAAAAGAAAACGTAAATCTTGTTTCAGAATTTTATCTCAATCAATCATAATCACCTCTGATGCCTCAGAACATAAAGCGGAACATCCTGTAGAGTTATCCACGTATGCCTATAACATCACGTCATACCAAGATCATCAGGGTTTATATTTCGAGCACCATGGGTCAATGAAGATGTCAGATCTCAATTGGGACTTAGTAGCATACATCGACCTCGCAGATCCGGGTTATAAATACCAGGATATAATGTCGCTGTATGAAGCTACCGCAAAAATTTGCGGACAAATGACAGAGCGGTTCGGAAGTACGGAAATATCAAATGCATGCGAACAATTCGTACAGGTATTTTCAAGAGCAACATTGCCCTACCTGTATGAAATCGAAACCAGTCATCGTAATATGCTGCTTTCCATTGGAGATAAATACACGGGGGAAGCTAGGATACGACGAGGATTGGTCCACACAGTACAACGGATGGTGAAAGTCTTGTATGGCATGTATTCAAATATTGACACCGATTTCATATTCAAACAAATAATAGCTCTCAGTCTAAGCAGAAATCAGAACATCACCTTAAGCTCGGAGAGGATAAGAATCATGCAGGTGGATACAGACAAACAGATAAAGAAGATCACAGAGCATCAGGAAAAACTGGAGGAAAATCTCCAGTATTTACAAGAGCAAACTAGAGTAGTCATACAAAAGCTTGACAAAATAGAATTTAAAACAAGGCTACTGGAACAGGCGTTTCTTTTCGAAATTTTACTTAATCAGTATTCATACGAAACCCAAAATTTAATGGCCGTAATTAACTCAGCAATGAATGGCGAAATACATACAAGCGTGTTTTCATCGGAGAAATTTCTCATGGAATTGAGGGAAATTAAGATGAACTTACCGGTAGGAACAGCATTGCCACTAGAACTTAAAGCAGAATCTCTAACAGAATTTCTACAAATCTCTGATCTAACAATCCTGCATAGAGAACACTACTTGGTCTTTCTTATAGGAATACCTTTAACGTCTGTTGAGGAATATACCATGTATCACCCTATTTCACTACCCATCCAATATGGCGAAAATACCATAGCCCTAATTCCCCCTGAAATCGACTACCTAGCATTAAGTAACGATAACGAAAATTTTATCTCATTAGGGGTAAGTCAATGGGAATCATGTAGTAAGTTAGAGTCATATACACTTTGTAAGGGTGAGCAACCGATCCATTACCGAACGGGATCCAACTTATGCGAGTTATCTCAATTAACTAAATTTAACACCCATTCGAAAGACTGTAGAGTCAAACTAGTCACATTAGAGACACCCATTTGGCATCGATTATCGAAGACAAACTCTTGGTTGTACTATACTCAACCAGATTTATGTACGATTAAGTGCACAGATCCTCCGCATACATTCAGAGTTGAGATCTCGGGTGTGGGTAGGTTGACCACCTCCTCATCTTGTGAAATTCATACAAAAAGTTCTATACTCGTACCATTCTCTAAATCCAATAGAAATATTAAGCTTGATATAATACCGGAAAATCGTAAATTCAATATAAAATCAATGTTAACAGAAACTTTTTGCTCAGTTATGCCACAGAACCTCACTAATGTAAAAATATTTAAGGATTTTAATTCATTAGCTCATAGAGCGATGGAATCGAGTGAACTTAAGCTTAAACCCACAGAACCATTGTTTATTTTTAAAATAGAATTCCATATTACCATGCTTTATATATCCATAACCTTTTCTATATTATTTATAAGTGCAGTAGCTATAAGGTTTAAGAATAAAATCATAAAAATGTATAATCCGGAAATTGCGGACAATCTTTCAAAAAACGATCAAGATAACCTTTAAGTTTGTAATTTAAAAAAAAAAAAAAACCCTTTTTGTATTGTCTTTAAGTTAGAAGTAAAATTAAGTTAGTTTAAGTATAAAAGACACCATGTGGCGGTATTGTAACTAGGTGTACCCGTAGTTTAAGAAATTTGTAAAAGTAGTAACTTAGGTCGCAGGGACTGCTCCAGTTTAACGCTGGGGGTATGTTGTATATGCATGCCTGTGTGTATGTATATATGTATGTATGTATGTATGTATGTATGTATGTACTGCGTATATATTTATGTATGTGTGTATGTATATATGTGCCGATGGAGCTTGCATATATATAACGCTCAAATGCGTTGACTCAGGATAAAATACCTGTGTGACCGATTCGGTTCTCACGATGGTCTACGTGACCAAAAAGGCTGGGTCAGCACATACTGAAGACCTCGGACGGACCGTTGCAACGCGCCCCGTCTGTTGGTAATTAGTCGAGTCTGGTCTAAAGAGAGAGTGACACCTGCGTTACTCAGCAGAGCATCTTATAATTTTTATAGCAGAACCTCGTATAGTTTTAATCAGATCCTCTCGTAATATTAGTATTTAATATTCATTTCTTTAGTGTTTAATTCATATCAATATTGATGTATTCAGTGTTAAGTTCATAAATCAGTAATTATAATATAATATATATACCTATAACCAACACCTGTGTTACTTCATTTGACACTAACAACCAAGATAAACCTCACACGACGGTACTCCAAACTTCATAATATATGAAGATCCACTTAATTTGTAGTTTGACCATTTCCTTTTTTAAACCCAAGTGCAATTCGACTAAAATAAATGCAATTAGACCATGCCTACACCGTCGATATCTTAATGCAAGTTCGCGGGCCAATCGGTTTGCTCAGTGGCGGATTTGAACGACAACTTGATCAAAAAACCATTGAATAAATTATTAAAAAAAAAAATATTTTTTTTTAGAATATAATATATTTTAAATTGAAAATTAAATCACATTAAGAAAATGCTAAGCGATGAAAAAACATATGCAAATATCTAATATTTTCGTTTGTACCACCGAATTTGCTACTAGGAAACACCTTCAAAGTTGTATATAATTGCATATTTGTTTTGTGTAAATTGTTATTAAATTTATTGATTTACGTAAAATCACATTAGTAACTGATTAACCGTATTTCCTATTTGAAATTATTATATTTTTCAAATATTTATGTTTATAAATTTACAGACAGGGTTGGTAAGTTCGTCAATTGTATACATGTTAATTATTATATCACACCAAAAACAATTCGTTATAACTCCGTGCAAAAGAAGGTAAGTTAAAAATAATTTCAATAGTGACATTATATTTAGTAAGTAATGATTAAACCTTTAAATGACGTGATATAATTTTTACAGACATGTTATGAAGCGTAAAGCACTGAAATCGGCGGAAAAATCGCTTTTCATTTTAACTTTGTTAATAATTGGATACTTCTCTAAAAGAACTGGAACGCTATGCCAAAAATATGACCTTTTTTCTTGGGACATACTCAGGTGATACCTTATTTCGGAACGCAAACGGCAAATTCCCCAATATGTCGACTATGTAAAGTGTTTAAGTTTATAATTGATCTTATTGTCGTCATAGGGGGTTTATAAACAGTATATAACCGTTTTCCGCCAAAAAAAAAAAAATTTATATTTAAGATACTTTTTGAGAATCATAAGAATCATATGATGTGGTTATATCCTGCGTTATTTATTTATTTTTCTTATTGAAAAATCATACATAAATTATTACTGATTAGATATTATGATTCGTTACATATTTGATCAAACAACCTCTTGTAAGCTTATATAGCTTATGATGGAAATACAGAGTTATTATAATTACTACAAAGTTATTAATTTCATTGCTACGTTATCCGTGCATAATTTACGAGTTATCTATTGTTTTTTTATCAGTCTGAACCTTTCAGTTTAAACCACGACAACGTACACGAAAAATTCAAAAAAAATTCTATAATATCAGAGATTATTGAAGACTGAAGTGATATCAAATAAATATGGACGTATTATGCTAATATACAACAATTTTAAATTTATCTTGCGTACCTATACATCCCAAATTGTCATTACTCGGTTGCTAAAATGTTTAGGTACATAAAGTAAGTAGGAGTAAGATGATATATAAATAATAAATTATGATCAATATCTAAGAAACAAGATAAAATGCATAATCATTACTATTTGACAGATTAGATTAAAAAAATATCTTAAATAATTAATTAATTGGCCATGGTGATAACAGGCGAGGGTCATTTTGGAAACCCCGTATATTAGGTATACCTATTTGTAATAATAAAAATGTTATTTTACTTAGTTTCCATATTATATTACATATTTTAAAGGTTTAATCATTACCTACTAAAAGTAATGTCACTACAGGAATTTTTTTCTAACTTAACTTTAATTATTATCATTTATTATAGGTAGTAATAAACTAATAATTATTATTATTATGACGATACGGTAAATGGGTCTTCGCCGCCGCAGCAATGTGAGTAGGTTGATTGTTAAACTGCAGAGCGGAACCATTATATTTTACGATATTTGTTCCGTATTAAAAATCGGTCTTAAAAGTACTTGAACATTTTTGGTTATAATGTTATAATGTTTAAGCCGAATCTAGGACATTTGACACCCGACGGTTTTGCCGATATCGGACTTTTTGCACCCGATATTTTTAGAACACGGACAATTGACAACGAGCAATCGATTACAATGACGATAATCGTGAGTAGGTAAGTACCTATAGGCATTAGGCAATAGTTATTAGTTAATATTATTAAAAAAGGTACCATACTCATACACGTACATAATATATACATATTTTTTTTAATTTAAATATATTTTTTATAGGTATGAGCTTATTATATGACATTTTTTCATATGATAATGATGTGGATGATATTTTAACATACTTCGATGTAACATATGTTAATGGGCCGTACAAATTAATTAACAATACGCAAGTAATGTGCTTCAAAAGGAGACCATCTATGTTTGCTCCATATATGTGGAATGTCCACAATGCCACAAAATTAGGTTATAGTAGGACTAATAATGTATCAGAAGGTTGGAACAATAAGTTCCAACATTTAATTAAATTTAAACATCCACATATATATATATTTATCGAAGCTTTACAAATGATGAACTCCATTACCTCAATGGAGATTTTAAAACTAAATACAGGTATTCAAATAAATTGTAACATTAAATCAAATGAAGAACGGCTTAAAAACATATGTAAAACTTCTCAATTCAAAACAAATAGTGAAATTATTAGTTTTTTAAAAAACGTATCCTACGTAATTAAACATTAAATTTTTAATATTATCTTAAAATTAATACAAAATCGTTTATCTTTTCATTTTATTAGAATAAACTTTTCAATTATATTATTATATTATATGATTATACAGTATTTATAAATTTTATATTCGGTGTCCATATTTAATGAATATTATGATAATAATTACTTTTAAGAAAACTGAGTACACACTACACTACAACAGACACTAACTAGTAACTAATAACTATTGCCTAATGCCTATAGGTACTTACCTACTCACGATTATCGTCATTGTAATCGTAATCGTAATCGTAATCGCTCGGTGTCAATTGTCCGTGTTCTAAAAATATCGGGTGCAAAAAGTCCGATATCGGCAAAACCGTCGGGTGTCAAATGTCTCGGGTGTCAATTGTCCGAATACCGTTTAAGCCATCTAACCAATCAGCTTGCGAATTCCTCTGTTTTCATCTACATATTATTTCTGATGTATTAGTCCAAATAAACTATTGTATACAATAAAAAATCAATTACATATATGCATAATGCTATAATAAGAATATTATAGTTATTTTAGCTGACAACCCATACACTAAATCATTAAATCATATAATTATTGTAAAAAAATTATCATATAGAATATAATAATATGTAACTTAAATTGATTAATTAATATTTTATATGTTTCACTTAAATAACATTAATATAGCTCAGAAATTGTAGAAAATAAATAATTCAACATGAAAAACACTAAATAAATCTATATAATCGTTTTTGTATAAGTTTTTGATTTCTTCTATAATTCAGTGGTTTTCAACCTGTGCGTCGCGGATCCCAGGGGCGTCGTTGGTTATATCAAAGGAGCCGTATAAACTAATATTTAAAAACTAAAACTTGATAAAATCTGTCAAATTGTTATTATTCATGGAACACTTAACATAACTTATAGTTCAATTTCAAAATTATTTTTCTGAGGATGATCTGGAAATTAGGAAATAAGAATCGCTTTTTAAAAATTTAAATTTTATGTATTGACTAATTTTTATTATTGATTATTACAGCTACGCCAGCCTATTTACTACGATATTTTAATATTTATAATTGTATTTAAACTTAATTTTTTTTATTGTAATTATTTATTAATATTTATTAGCTCAGTTCATTTAATTTATAAATATATTCTTATCGGAGGCAATTCAAGAAATCTTTTTAAAAAAAATTCATGGTAGGCAATTTGAGGGTCAGATGGTAGGTAATTCGTGAGCTCTCGTTTTTATACCCGGTACTCAAAATACCATTTTCAAAGTGTATACAAATTATCATAATTATTATAATTATTATTACTACCAGCGATTATTCTTTGAGTTTTCTCAAAATAAGTAAGATATAAATAAGATATAATATATATAATAATATTTTAAAAGCACAAGTTCTTATATATATCAACGTAGTTAATCGTAAATGCTATGTAAATTGTCGAAGGTGGAAGTGGATCCTTGAATTCGACGTTCTTTTCAGTGTCCATAAAACTATTATCTTCCGCGATGTAAGGAACACTGATAAGGAGATATAAAAATGTTTAGTTTATTTTTTTTTTTTTTTTTTGTATGAGGTGACCTATTATTAGGTGATCTAATACACTTAATTGATTTGATTTTTTTACAAGGTATACAAAACTAATTTGTTTATGAACCAAATATAAATATTATTCCAGCTTCATAAACTCAAGAATCAGATTTAACAACTACTCAAGATTCTGCAGCAGACTTGTTGTATAAAATTCAAAGTAATATAGTTAATTATAACTAAAAAATTAGGAATAATTTTATTGACAGTTGTGAGCATATTATGGTTAATTATAACATTATAATGGAATATGAAAATATTGAATTAAATGTGTCTAATTTTTTTAGATAACAATAAATTCACAATTATCATGTGTACTTGATTTACTTATTTATCTTGCTAAATATCCTAGCTTTCATTATAGGTACTTAAAAAAAATATCGTCTTGTTATCCAGGCTGTAAAAAAAAAGTCAAAATAATGTTTTAAAAAATTACAGAAAAAAGAACGTTTGATGTGTTTAATGAGGAAGCAACATGTATTGTCTCAGTTTAACAAGTATGCAACATAGCAAATTTACGCTCAGCAGATCATATTTTGCTCCGTTAGTTTAAAAATAAGAGTGAGTCCACCTATTATGAAACTTAATTGTAAGTACATTATCTGTGTTTGTGTGTTGGATTTTTACGATAGTTTAGTTTTTAAGTAAGTTATAAGCATTTTTAATTTACGCTATGTTATATACACATAACTTGATAATGAATTGAACTATTGTTAAAAATCAACATAAAAACACAGATAATGTACTTACAATTTTCTATACTACTTAGCTATGTTTTTAATAATCATTTAAAAACATGCAAATTCCTATAGAAGTCTTAAGCCCTAATAATATATATAATACCTACATTTGTCGCTTAAGGTGTTTTTATTAATGGGTTCTTCTTCAATGAGTTGATTAATTATTTTTTAAAATTGCATTTAAATTATTCTTAATCTTAATAGTATTAATATTATTGTTTATAAATTATATCTGTAAATAAAAGTTAATATAAATTAGGTTAAGTTAAGTAAGTAAGGTGTTTACTGTTTATTGTAAATTTTGATAATGTCCAACTGTCTAAGTAGAATGATGAATAAAATAATATAATATTTTATTAATAGATGCTAGTTTAGAGCTTAATTTAATAATCAATAATGTGGTTGTTTGTAATGAAAACTTGATTAAATTGACACAAAATTATTCATTAGATGTTGAGAATTTTCAATTAAATGAAGTAAATTGCATTGTTGAGGATGGTGAAAAAAATTTGTTAAACTATGAAAAACCCCATAATATAATACTTCAGCATAATAATCAATCAATTTGGTAAAAATACTATTTCTGGTAACTTTATAGGATTTAAGTGATTTTAATTGTAAACATGTACAGTTAGCAATCTATTCAGTAATAAATGTTATTTTCATTTTATTAGTCCACAAAGAGGAATCGGAATTCTATATACTATCGATACCAAACCATATTAATAACCTAAAGTTAAGTTTAATAGTTGTTAGTGATTTAACAGAATATTTTGTTACGGTACACATAACATAAAAGGTTTTTTTTTTATAAATATAAGCTATAAATGATAATAGATACAATACATTTATATCTTGATCTATTTTACGTAGCTATAATATATTTTGATAAGCTAGAACGATAAATGTAAATGTTATAATTATTTATTTAATTATAATAATTGTATAATATTCATTATATTATTTTATAACCACCAAGTTATTCTATTTTTTAAACATAAGATATATTTTAATTTCTAAATACAAAATTCTGGAATAGGATAAGGTGAAAAAAATAAGTATAAATAGTTCATAATTTATATTTTGGAAGAAGAGTTAGTGGAGCTAGTAGAGTTTTCAACTTGACTCTTCCTAATTTATATATAAAATAAAAGCAGGTAGTTGGCCAAATAATGAAAATTATTGAAAAACCATACATTATTATTCACTGATAAATTGACAACAAGGTAAGTGTTATGATAACCAACATAAACAATAAGCTAATAAAAAACTTTTCTATTTGGTTATTATGATAGGGATACTGCGAAGTAAAATTTACTATTATTTTATTGTCGATTCACTCATCAAAGCAATGATTACTTGCTATTGAAGAATGACATTTATTGTAAATTTATCAATAAACAAGTTTATTAAACAATTATAAATATTTATAGTTATATTTTTATATGCTAGAACGATAAAAGTAAATGTTATTATTAATTTAATTATAATAATTGTATAATAAATATTATTTTTTTTTTTATAATCATCGTGTTATTCTATATTTTAAACATGTAATATAATTAAAATATTCTGATGTAGGAAAACATAAAAAAATATAAGTATAAATAGTTAATAATTTATATTTTGCAAGAAGAGATTATCTCTTGTAGTTAGTAGAGTTTTCGAGTTAGCTCTTCCTAATTTTTTTATAAAATAAAATCAAGTTCTTATTTAGATAATGAATATGATAGAAAACCATACCCATTAAACTGATAAATTTACTATAAAGTAAGTGTTATGAAAACCAACATGAACAATAAGCTAAAAGTTCCACTGGTTTATTATAACACAGATACTACATAGTGATATTTACTATTATTTCATTGTCGATTGACTCATCAAAACAAAGATTACTTCCTATTAGAGAAAACTAATATGTACATAGTTAATATTTGCTATTCATGTTTTAATATAATAATGAAATGATTGATAGTATTATAAATAAATGTAACAATAACATTTATTGTAAATTTATCATGTTTAAAAATAAATATGTTAACCAATTATAAATATTCATTGTATAACATAACAAACAAAATTTTAAAAATGTTTAACTAATCAATGGTCAATGAATGATTATTCAAGAACTAAAAAAAACAACACTTAATTTTTAAAATGTAATTATTTATTAAAAGTAACTATTAAAATTATTAACAAATTCCAAATAATGAATCCGTGTTACTTTGGTTGTCGATGATCACTCGGTATACTTATTATGCCGACCTCTTCTCCGACTTTCCAAACTGTAAAATCAATTCAAATTATTAAAGAAACTTTATCTTGAGTAAGGATTCTAGTTTATTCATTTTTATGTTTATGAAGAATAGATAATAGAGATTAAAGAAAATAAATTTATTAATATTTAAAAAGGGAATGAATTGGAGTTAATGGGTTATTAAGGTTTTTTCTAGAATTTTCCTATAAAGGATCACCACTCCAAAGACTTGATTACTTAAATTAGTTAAAAAAATGTTTGATTATATACATAAAATATAAATTAGAATAACATTATATCCCACAAATGACATATTTAAAGTATGTATATTTACCTAGGTTAAATAATACACTGAAATAATCTATTTTCTGTTTTGTGTCTATTTTTATGTTAGGACTAGCTGTTGTTTTTTCCATTGTTTGTTTTCTGTAATTTATACAATAAATATTAATTAGTTATTGAACAAAATCAAATAGTTAATTTAAAACAGAGTAAAATCTTATACAATTTCATTGTAGTGTAGTTTTTATTTAATTATTATATGATTTGCCAATTTTGGCTCATCAAATAAACACAGGATGATCTATGTATTATTTCAATTGTCTATAAAAAGTTTCAACATTTGTTAACGTTATAGTTATGCTGGTCTTAACTGTACCATCTGATATCAATTTTATTTAAAAGTTAATAATAGAACCAATTTCAGATATTTCTTTATAATTATTAATCACACTCCAATCCTAATATTTAATTAAATTATAAATTACATACATATTTGGTTCAGTCGATTCGGGTCTACAATAATTTTCTTTTAAGTATATTCTTGTACAACTTTTGAAACAGCATTCATCCACAATACCACGTTTTGAGCGCCGAATAACATTTCCTGAAAATGAAGTAAATTAATCATAAGTCACAATATGTGAAGAGTTAAATAGATAAATCTATCTACATAATATTACAATAGATTAAGATTTTATTTTATTTTTGGATTACTAATTCATCAACAAAGTCCATCCATAACAGTTTATCAAACTATGGTTTTTTCAATTTTATACTGTTTTTTATTGTTAAATCTCATGTAAAGCAGTAAAATAAAGTTTATTTTGTGCCAAGTTATAAAAATGAATAACTATTATTCAAATAATATTTTAAATATTTGGATGTTAAATGTTTTTTAAAAATAAAAATAAAATGTTGAAAATTATTTGTTTCTCCTTAAAGTTATTAACACTTTGTAATTCTCCATCACTACCTACCAGCAAATGTGTACCACTAGATACATATCAATAGAAATAGTTAGAAATGAAGAGCTGCCATATTATATAATTATATTTAAATTTTATGTAATGATAATAACTGATGTTTAGATGTCATTAAGAAATTATATTCACCTCTAGCCTCATTGTACTTTCCCTTACATAAGATAGAAAGTTCAATTGCCAATTTCGAACCGCAAAACTTCCCAAGACCCTCCATGTATTTATTTACTGGTACACTTAAACAATGTACAAAAAATTGTACCAGCATGATAATAAAAATTATATTAATCTTCATTTTATCTGAAACATACAAAATTTAATTTAAATTAGTTAATTATAATCTTATTATATAAATTATTATTTATTGTTCTTATGTGTTAATGAATTTATTTGTACATCAATATTAAAAATAAAAATAATTAGAATTAAAGAAGATACGGTGATGTTGATATAACCAGACAATATTTTTAAACAACTTTTTAAGATGCCTTTTTATAAACTGTAAATATGATAAATAAAACCATGGATTATTTTGTAATTCTTATTAATTATAATTAAGTTATTTTTTCGACATAATTATAAAACAATTTCAATTTTTTGATTTGTATAAAATAATCGAATATCAAAGAGTATCATATTCCAAAAAATGTGGTCGGAAATTAGTGTAGTAATTAACTTATCTAAAACTACAAGTTTAACCTTTGTATGATGTTTAAGAAATTATAAAAACAATTAATTTTATCGTTAATACAACTTAACTATAAGTAATCTGTTGATAGTAAATAAATGTAACATACTTTTATTGAGAAGTCTTGCAATTTAGTATATTAAATAATATACGGGATGGTTCAATTTCTTTGGTGTACGTCACGGTCGTTGTTCAAATTCTGGAACTGAACTGAATTGTAATAATTTTAGGTATACTGTTGTCGTCTTGCTTTTACCTGTGTATAAAATGCATCATGTTTATCGGTGGAGACTGTTTGGTGGGGTTCAATAAGACCTAGCCAGTGACAAAGGGATCTTAGAAGCACTGCAAGAATGTTCTACCTTTATTCCATTTTTACTGCAGGTACCTATACAATAATATCATGTCTTTCAAATCTGTTTTTGTTATAATATACGATATAACAACATAATATATTTACTTACACGTAACCTAACCAGCCGATATTTTTAAATCATAATGAATTTTATTCGGTACCTAGAGTATGTTTAATGTAAAATAAGGGTAAACTGAATGATTTTTCACAATTTTCAAAATAATATGTTTTTAATTTATTTACTCCAAAAATTTACAATAAGAAAAATTTCCTTAGTGGCAAATGATAATTATGATTTATATTACATATTACAATTCTACCTGTTAAAAACTTATGTATTTACATTTTTGTTTTTCTTGAAATTATTTCTTTGTTGACGAACAATAATTTCTTAATTGTAATACAAGTTGAACACAGGCGCTTTTTTTTAAGTGTATTTTTGGAGTGTGTGTCTTGTTAATGTGTGCGTAGTAAAATGTCATTAATGTGTGTGCTTTGAGAAGCAGTGTAATTCTCCTCCCGCACGTGACGAGTTCAAGTCGCCACCACTGTGCCGCGATGATGAATATCTATGCTTGTTTGAACGTACCCAATAACAATCTTTCTGAACGAGACTTCTCTTTTTATGATTTCTAAAATCGATTTTGTATTTAAATTTTTAATAATTGACGTTTAATTAACGTTATATTAGTACATCATTTAATTGTTAGCATTCATTTTTAATATATTATAGTGTTGTCGGGGAATGAAAACTGAAGACTAAAATTATTATTATTAATATTCAATATTGATTGAACAAAAATATTAAATACTAGTTAATTAGTAAAAATATATTATTTATTTTTATTTTAACGGAAAAAAATTATCCATTCAAGTTCTTAATTATTGATAAGATTTTATAATGAATTAATAAATATTGTGAAGAAAATGTTCACAAGTACTATTTGTATCATTTTTATAGCTTCTTTTTCTTTGTTATTTTTTTTTATCCCATATTATATTATATTATATGATTTTCAGCGAATCTTATAAACTGTGTCAAATTCCGATTGCCACCCAACCACATCGAGTTTTCACTGTTTTCAGCAGGTACCGATAATCCCCAAGAGAAGCACAATTGATAGTTTTCGCTTTTTTTTTAATGTGGCACTCTTAAGCCCATAAATAATTTAACGCCGATTGTTACAATTCATAGAATACTTCTATAGGTTTATACAAAAATATACACTGCACATATATATATAAGAATTTTATGAAGAGATGGTTGTACAGTTTGTACACTATTATATATTGTACATGCTATTTCTTATTTATTTCCATTACTGCGTGTTTACACTGTTGTATACACATTGTAGGAGGTAAGTACATTACGTAGAACGTCTGCAATAACACAATAGATATTCATAGCCCGCCTCAGTGACGCCGACGTAGGGTAGGTTGTTGTTTATATAAAATGAAAAACACTTTTAAATAATACTATTTACTTGGCAAAAACGTTTTTGTTTAAACCTGAGCAAGACCTAAATCGAATGTATAGAAAATAAAAATTATCTAACTATTTAATAGCAAGAGTTCATTATTTTAATTTTTGTAGTTACCCAAAATATTATTATGTTGTACGATTTTTGGTAAATCTTACAAACAGCATCGGTACTCCGATTATCACTGAAGTATCGAATTTTCTGCGAGTATCAATAATCCCCAAAGAAACAATACTTCTCCCTTTTTGTTAAAAAGACATTCCTAAACCCTAGTGGTTGCACCAGATATTTTTATTAGGGGGCGCCGCGTTACTAGGGCATTTTTTTCGGTTGGGGCATTTATGTATGGCTGTACGACAACACTTGCCGGTGTGACCACTGACAATTAATGCACATATGCCGCTCTCTGTTGTCGCCATCATACGGTCACATCCGACTCATCCCGTACATAGACTACCGGCCGATTAATTGCGATACCTTTTCTCATACACTTTTCTTCAAACCCGCATCCCGTATAACAGCATGGAAGAGTAGACAAATTTGTCGTTACGCCCGCGGGTGACATAGGAGACACTGTAACGTACCTTAAATATTATATATATGTATTTACTATATATTTCGTCATTCCGTCATTACGTCATTCCGGCCTTACTGGGTCTCGGCTAGTGGTTGGTGACCACAATGTTTCGTTTTCTAGTTTATACGAGTGTGACGCGCCGCTTACGTGCAGTCTATGCCCTATTATATATAGATTATTAAAGAGCACTACAAAAAACAAGTTAAGGTTTCGAGCCCAGGTTATAAAATATATTATACTATTCACTTTAACCAATAATAAATTTATCAATAAATGAGTTTTAATTTTCAAAATTTTAGTAAGTGTTATACAAGCGCAATTGGTTTATTGACCCTAAAATATAAGGAGCGAAATTGGTATACTGACCCTACTCAAAAATTTTATGTTAGGCGCAATTGGTCCATGCTCATTTTTATCAACCAATACTTTTATAAATATAGATGCCTTTTAATTATCATATTATATTTAAAGTACAGCCTAAATACCTATTATATTTTATTATTAATAATTTTTTCTTAATATTTTTTTAGATTGTTTAGAATAAACCGAGACTAATCTAGATTCCCTAAATTCTTTGTTACAATTGAATGAAATAATTTGTAAAGTACTTCAGAAAGAACTAACTGATTCAAGTAAATCGTCAAAATTCAATTAGTAAGTTTTATTGAATATCATTAATGTTTGAACGTGTGTTCAAATATTGATGTTTGATTTTAGAAGCGTTTTAATTACAACTTACATTTACGCTTCATAGGTACTATTTATTAAATAGTACCTATGAAAACTGAAGACTATAATTACTCCCATTACAATGATAAATACGTAAAACTCTTTTATCATATTTTAAACAAAATAAATTGTTAGGCGTAATAAAAAAATACTATCATTTTGTGTTTGAATTTATAATGTTACGGAGGAAGACATTTACATGTGCCCGAGTTATAATTTGGCGTGGGGGTAGATGGAGCAGTTCCTCAACGCTTGACATTAACGAATCAAAAATTATAATTAAGTTACAACGTTAAGTTAATTTTAATGAAGTTAAATAACTTGTTACTTTTTTTTCCAAATTAACTTTTAACTTAATAAGTTACTTTTTTTTAAGATTAACGTGTTAACTTTAAGTTAATTTTATTCAAAACTATCTAAATTAAGTTAATTTTTGTCTGAAGAATAATGCAAGAATAATTAAAAATTTTAGGATTTACTTTAGAAAATCAGGTTTATCGGTAACTAATTGGCACTTTGGTGTATCATTTTAAATTTCCCTAGTAATTTTCTTGAGCGTAAAGTAAAACTATCTAATATACAATATTATGTGTCTGGAATTTTTTATTTTTACAAATTAGAAAATTTTAACTTTAAACTAAGTTAAGTTCCTTTTTTTTAAACGGTTATTTTTAACTTTACGAGTTAACGAAAATAATATGAGTAACTTTTAACTCAATTTGACTTTATTATTATCAAAATAACTTAACTTAACGAGTTAAAAAAAATCGTTAACTTGCCCAGCCTTGCAGTTCCTTACTTGCCCCTTTGTAGTTATTGTTTTCCCGGTCGTCTTCCTACATTTGGAGTGTCTTTGCAGGCCGACCGGAGTCCGCTCTAGATACTCGTGCTTGTGTTCTATTCCGTTTTGTTCTGCCGTCATAATCATACCATACCATCTACTAAAATAAATAATAAATAGATTTTTACTATTAATCGACTTCTTGTGTCGTTTCTAGTGGGGTCCCTAAAATGAACAGTACATATCATAAAAAACAGAAATATATAAAGTTTTAATAATAATTGAATAATTTTGGTTTTAGTAGCTAAATTAGTAAATACTATTGTTAGAACACCGACCCTCTTAGCGCGTTTCAGCCGGGTCAAAGGTCATCACGACGCAATTGACAGTCCGATCATCCCAATTGGCCGTTTTTCCTTTCTGAGTGGTGAAGCTGTGATCGCCGCCGTCCCGTCTGACTCGTCAATTCTGCCGCGCCATCTTGACAAGCTTTGACAGTTTGACACATTCGTAAAAAACCGGTCGTGCTGCGTGGTTGCCGCGGTAGGCTTTACGCACTGTACCCGTGTGCCCGGGTTCTTATGTCCGGTGACACCTGAAAAGCACGTGTATTTTCACAGACGCTAAGTTCGCGTTTTCATTGTTCGCGTTCTTATTCAGTTGTATTACTTTTATTTATTATTGTTGCGTTGTGTGCGAACCGATATAATTGTGAATTGTAAGTCATTCTGATATTCAACATGTTATCGTGTTTTTACCCATTTATTGGCCAAGTACCATTTTCGGTCGTTGTAATATACATACGGTAACCGGTGCGGCCGTATTTTCTATATATATTTATTATAATATTATATTGCTACGTCGTCAAGTTGATCCTAATATTTTATTATACCAGTGAAGATTTCTAACTCGGACCCGGGAAGTTAGATCGACACCGCTACCAGAAATCAGGTCTATTTTTTTTATATTGTATTATACATTTTTTTGCCTTAAAGGTAAACTAATTATTTATGTTATAATTTATTGTAAAATTCATATTTTGTATTATTTATATGTTATTATTATTATTTTGGTGCCCCGTGTTATTATAATATTATATTTGTAACACTTAGCGAGAGTATCGTATTATTATATATATTTAGGATTCGCAACTAATTTATTATCGTAATAATTTGTTATTATATATTATAGTCACCTTAAATCTTTTCCACGCGAGTCACGGCAAACAACTGCCTATATGGTAAGATTTGTCGCAAATTCCCAATACAACGAAAAATCCCGTTATAACGAAAGTCATAGAAGTCTTCTGCCGAAAAGCAGGACTTATAAAAAGCTTATTCGAATTTTCGTTACAACGAAATATCCGCTATAACGAAAAAAAATTCGGTCCCCTCGTGTTCGTTGTAACGGGATTTTACTGTATTTTATTACAATTTGTGAGCTCAATGGCCCTTAAATACATAAACTAGTTGTAGAACGAATTATCTTATTGGAGAATAAATTAATATTTAAATATCAATTTATCAAAAACAATTATCATAAAAAAATAACAGAATAAATATTAATATAATATTGATATTGAAAACAAACCATAATATTGGTATTATATTTTACAAAATTTATTAATTTTATTAATATTTATATAAATATTATAATATCATGTTTCTTGATTTAAATATTCAATTCTACATATTTTATTATTAAAGAATTAATTATCGACCAATTAGATTTTAAAATAAATTGAATATTCAATATAACTGTTTGTGAATTAAGGCGTAAATAGGTACTAACTAATCAGTTAAACAAATTGTGTTATTATTTACTACAAATAGATTAAATCTTTAAATGGTGAATCAATTAATTATTCTAAACATATAATATTTTGTTTTGAAAAAGTCATGTTATGGTTCTGCATGCCAAATTTAACTAAATTCAAACAATTGAGTATTAGCGATAAGTGTTCCTTCATAGTTATAAAACCTCATCAAAAACTTTAATTCAATCGATTATGATCCAAAGAAATATTTTATGCTATTCGAAAATCATGTATGAATAATATAAAAATAAAATAAAATGAATAAATAATTAATTTAAACTTAAATTTACACAATTTTTTGTTTTATTTATTCATCGAATGTTTCTATAATAGCTACTAGCTAGTAATAATATTAAATGCAATTATAATTTAAATAGCAATTGAAATAAAATTATCTTATAATTTAATATTACTTTACATTTGTTTAATAAGAATGTAAAATACTTATACTTGCTTATTTATTAGTACATAATATGATGAAAGAATATTTTTTTTTTACAAATCAATAAAATTTGAATTAATTCACTATAACATATTTTAATAACTATCATGAACGACTGAAATAAATCAGTATTAACGGACACCTTTAAATAACAAGCAATTTTACACATTTAACAATTTTAAATATAGCATTTTAACTTTTGATTTTAATAATTTCCTTTATCGTAAATTTATGGGAATAGAAAATGTTTTAATATACGAAATTACTGTCTAAATACGAAAAACTAAAGTAACAGATTTTTTTTTGATATATATTAGTTTTAATTTTTATATTATCAATTTTTTTATTTTTTTACCTTCGCATTTTTAAAAATACGTGAAAATTATTAAAACTATTGTGTACCTAGTACCTATGTATATGTATAAATAACTAAATAAATAAATCAATTTTTTAATTATAATTTCAATTTTTAATCTCTTCAACATTATATTTCTCTCTCTAAATACCCGAAATCTCCAAATAGCGGACAAAATTTCAACGACCGAGGGTGTCTGGTATTAAGAGGATTCACTGTATTATAGTCTCGCAATAACATTATTTACGATATAAATTCTTATATGCAAGTCCAAAATTGTATTATATAAATATATTACCTTAAATCTTTGAATATGTTTATATAAAATTTGATGTACTATAATAATACAAATTAAAAATGATTATTTCTATGATAAATCGATTCACTAGTTTTTTAGTAAATATTTTGGCTATCTTGTCGTATGCGCTCTACTACCCAATGTATATCTTTATTATCATGACTTAAGAGGACGTTGCTTCCGCATGTGTTATCTCCGTGACTCCACGTGTTATATACACGTACGACATAGTAAATTTCTGTTCACTAGTTTGAATAGTATGCTTTTAGTTTTGATATTAGAGTGAATTTACCTGTTACCAAACTTTTAGGTAAGAACATTATCTGTGTTCTCTCGTTGGCTTTTTACGATATTTTAATTTTTAAGTTCACTTAAATTCGCTCTAATATTAAAACTAGTGAACAAAAATGTATTATGTCGTAAGTGTGTGAGTCGGAGATAACACATGCGGGTGCGACATCTTATTAATGGTAATAATTATTAGCATTGTTCTACTGCATGATATAATTTTTGATCGAGTATTTAGTCATTGATCAACAGGTTTGAATAAGAGCGACACTTTCAATACATTTCTTAGAGACATGGCACAATTGTTTTAGTATTTATTTATTTAATTTTAATTTTTTCTAATCATTTATATATATATAATGTAACGGACAACGAGACGACGATGAACAGCGCATTGATAATATTGTGTAATTATATAATAAAATTTTTTTTTATTATATAATTATTTTTAATAATATTATATTATATATTTAAAAGGATTTTTGTTCGTCATTAACCCACTTTTACACCATTTATTACGAGAATTTAATATTGTCTAAAATCGAAGTATATTTATAGAGTAGTAAAAACGGTAGAGCGCATATTGCAGACGTAATGTTGCCGAAAAAAGAAAAAATTCACAGAAGACAAATATTTTATTATAAATTTTTTTTCTATGAATATATATTTTTGATTTAATTCACTCACTTTGGCATAACATTTTAACAATTTAACATTTATTATTAATTGTTATTGTTGTAAGTACTTATTACCTAATCATTTTTTTAAAGTTTATTACTGCTAATTAAACTTAGTTTGAATATCTATCATAACATAGTGATCTTCAAGTTTATAATAATTGATAAGATTTATAATGAATAAATAAATATTGCAACGAAAATGTTCACAAGTACTATTTGTATCATTTTTATAGCTTCGTTTTATTTGTTATTTTTTTTATCCCATATTATATATTATTTTATATGATTTTCAGTAAATCATATAAACTGTGTCAAATTCCGATTGCTACCCAACCACATCGAGTTTTCACTTTTTCCAGCAGATATCAATAATCCCCAAGAGAAGCACAAACCGTAGTTTTCGCTTTTTTTTTAATGTGGCATTTCTTAATCCATATACAATTTAACGCCGACTGTTGCAATTCATAGAATGCTACAATAGGTTTATACAAAAATATACATACATAAAAATAAAAATAATATTAATAATATATAAGAATTTTATGAAGACATGGTTTTACGCCATTATATATTGTATATACGATTTCTTATTTATTTTCATTACTTCGTGTTTTACACTGTTGGTTACTAGTGTTACTACATTGTAGGAGATAGGTACATTACTTGGAATTTCTGCAATAACACAATAGATATTCATAGCCCGCCTCAGTGACGCCGACGTAGGGTAGGTTGTTGTTTATATAAAATGAAAAACACTTTTAAATAATACTATTTACTTGGCAAAAACGTTTTTGTTTAAACCTGAGCAAGACCTAAATCGAATGTATAGAAAATAAAAATTATCTAACTATTTAATAGCAAGATTTCATTATTTTAATTTTTGTAGGTACTCAAAATATTATTATGTTGTACGATTTTTGGTAAATCTTACAAACAGCATCGGTACTCCGATTATCACTGAAGTATCGAATTTTCTGCGAGTATCAATAATCCCCAAAGAAACAATATTTCTCCCTTTTTGTTAAAAAGACATTCCTAAACCCTAGTGGTTGCACCAGATATTTTTATTAGGGGGCGCCGCGTTACTAGGGCATTTTTTTCGGTTGGGGCATTTATGTATGGCTGTACGACAACACTTGCCGGTGTGACCACTGACAATTAATGCACATATGCCGCTCTCTGTTGTCGCCATCATACGGTCACATCCGACTCATCCCGTATATAGACTACCGGCCGATTAATTGCGATACCTTTTCTCATACACTTTTCTTCAAACCCGCATCCCGTATAACAGCATGGAAGAGTAGACAAATTTGTCGTTACGCCCGCGGGTGACATAGGAGACACATTTTTAATTTTTCTCAGCAATACAAATAAAATATTAAAATTTAAAATAAACAAAATTAACGTATCTTATCATTTATACGAAAAAAAATCAAAAATAGATTCCTGTGTTAAGTACGACTGGAAGTTGAGAGAAACCACTTTTTTATACACAACGACGTCGGGCCTCGTCTAGAAAATCCACTTGATGAACTGACCGGGAGGGTAAAATATTGATATGCTTGGCCGGATATCTAAATGCTTTGTAGCTTCCACTCGCATTAAACACACTGACTGTCCTGTGTAAATATGTGTATGTGTATAAACAGTATAGTGATTAAAAGGAAGTGGATGGGGTCTCCGAGCAAGACCAGTATATGTCGTTATATGTTTTGTGTTGTGTATAATTTAGGGATACTTATGACAAGGTAAATAAAATTATAGTTTAGACTGCAGTAGGTATATTGATGTGTATATTTGATATAATAATAATAAATAAATATATAAATATTATATAATGCGCTCACATAAAACAATTGCTAATACAAAAATAAACTACTACCGTTTTGGTGCAATAGATAAAATTAATTATAGGATCATTAGGATAAGTTATTTGAGCCAATATAAAATAAAAAAAATGTTACGTCTTCAGTTTCATTATTTTTCCAAGTTTATTATAAGTAACATTTGGTGTATTAATAAATTGTACGCAATCCATAATATTATAATAATTAGATATAAAACAATAGTTCAGGGAAAATAGTGTAAACTGTGTTATGTAGATGTCACAGGTAATTGTCACATCACTAGAAAAATAAATTATTAATTTGTCTGTTATATTTCAATGGTGGCATTGAAATGATTTAATTATTGGTAAATTAAAAAGTATAGTTTTAATAATAGTAAATACCTATATGGAGATAATATTTTAAATAGGTATTTAAATTTAAATATTTTTACTTTAAATTATTTTTGTGGCAGTTTACCAATTGCGCCTAAAAGTACCAATTGCGCTTAAAATATTTTACACTTCCTAAGGAAAATGTATTAGTAAATTTTAATATTATTATATAATAAATGAAAACACTAACCGATTTTTTTGTGGGTATCAATACATAATATAATATAATATAAATAAATCATTGTTTTTAAAAATTAAAGTTACAAGTTACATTTTTTACAATGATAATAGCACACTTTGATTTTTTTGCAAATTTTTATAATAATATTATCAATGATACAGAATACAATGTTATGAAATGTTACGTTTTCTAGTTTATACAGTTTATACGAGTGCGACGCGCCGCTTACGTGCAGTCTATGCCCTATATACAGCACTACAAAAAACATGTTAGGGTTTCGAGCCCAGGTTATAAAATATATTATACCTAATCATTTTAACCAATAATAAATGGATCAATAAATACGTTTTAATTTTCAAAATTTTCTTAAGTGTTATACAAGCGCAATTGGTATACTGACCCTACTCAAAAATTTTATGTTAGGCGCAATTGGTCCACGATGCCTATTTTTATCAACCTATACTTTTATAAATATAGGTGCCTTTAAATTATCATATTATATTTAAAGTACAGCCTAAATACCTATTATATTATATTATTAATAATTGTTTGTTAATATTTTTTTAGATTGTTTAGAATAAATCGAGACTAATCTAGATTCACTGAATTCTTTGTTACATTTGAATGAAATGATTTGTAAAGTACTTCAGAAAGAAGTAACTGAATCAAGTAAATCATCAAAATTAAATTAGTAAGTTTTATTGAATATCATTAATGTTTGGACGTGAGTTCAAATATTGACTTTTGATTTTAGAAGGGTTTTAATTTCAGCCTACATTCAAGCTTCATAGGTATTATATATAAACATACTATTAACCAGAACAAGTAACTTAATGCCAAAGTGAGGGAACTAAGTACCTAGTAAATATATCTATTATTATTTATTATAAGAAATACATTTTAATTAATTAATTCTGTAGATTATTTTTATGAAGTTAATGATTCCCACTTGCCACCCAATCTTTCAATTATGGTCAATAATTATGTCATAATGACACAGAAAAAGTGAAAATATTTCAAGGCTTATGTTTTAATTAAATTTTTGAAAATAAAGACAAAAAACTTGAAAGATGTTTTGCTATGCCTTTTACACATGGAAATATATACTAATACGACTAGGGAGTGGATATAATGAATTAAACTTATTATATCCATATTATGTACCTATTAAAATAATAATAAATAAATAAAATACAATTATAAAGTAATAAAATAAAAACAATTATAAAAATTTTTCATGCATATTCATACATTTTTTGGTGCATAAACATCCTTAACACTACTTATAATTAATGAGATGATGATTATTATTTAAATATATGTAATAAATAAATAATGTCAATAATAATAGTATACCGTCAACAAAAACTAGCAATTGGTATTCGTTAAGAATTTAGTTTTATTAGTCAACACCAACTGAAGTTAATTTCTATTCTATTCTATATATTGTATAATATTAGAAAATTAAATAATTATTTATGTATCTATTTTTTTTTATCGAGATTAATTTTGACATAATTAATTATGAATAACGATTTATACTAAAAATTCTTAATACATTAGAAGTGAGTTCCTCAGTTTTATTTTAATATTATAGATTATAAAATACAATTAAATGGTGATAATTATAAATATGATAGCAATTATTCAACTATCTAGGTTTTGTAATAGGTACTCATGATACAGTGCTTAAGGTGTTTTTTTTTCTGTCTCGGGATCATATTTGTTATTGCACCATTGTATTGAAGTCAAATATTGTGTGTCTAAAAACATTAATTCAAAACAGTTTTACATATTTTTATGCCTTGTATTTTTTTATTATAACGTATAATTTAATTTAATTGTTAATATACTATTTAGCAATTTGTTAACATTTTTGTTATCAATGAATTTAATAAAACACTATATAGATACGATCGTGAATTTAAATTATAGCTCAAACGAAAATATAAATTAGGAAACAGCTCAAAAAATTCTAAAAGAATAGGAACAATATTCAAAAATATAACCATCAAGATTCGTAAAAGTCAATTCAAACCTTATACTTTTCAGATGGACTACAACAAAATAATTTATTTCTATACACATTTTGAATTTGAATGAGATCTAAACTAAGGTAACTCAAAATTAAAATAGAATACAACGGGAAACATTAGTTACCCAACTATGTATACATAAAAAAAAAAATTTCAACCATTTTTGATGCAGCTGATAATGCTTATAATTTCACTTTTGTAGTATCTAAGTTGTTATTTTCTGAACGTCTACCACGTTCTATAGAAAATACGGATTCACGTGTTTTATTTATTATTTGTTATGTACGTTTTATCACCTTTACGTAATAAAAAAGATATTATTTATCATTAACTTTTTTTAATTTCTTAGTTTTTAAATCAAAATTATTGCACATATTTTTAATTATATTTTCCAAATCTAAAGCACAGTAATAACCAGAAACCCGAGTATTTGAATATATATGATATAAATATTTAAAGTTTTGTTTAAATATGATATTTGTTAAATTAAATTTTGGTGCATCGAAATACTTTGAATAGTACGTACTTTTTTTCATTTTTTTAAGAATATTGCTATGATATTTGAAGAAATCTTTTTGAAGATCTGAAACATAGAGTTTATGTAAATTGTCAGAGCACACTAGTTTCCTCCCAAAATATACCAATTGCCTCCCATCCTTATCGTAAATAAAATGGTTAATCAAACTAGTTGCATCCGATGATCAGGTAGTTAAAAATTATATACGATTTGCCTCACAAGAATCTACACAGTGGATACCCTCCCGTATAGACTTAGGTAGTGGTTCATAAATTATTATAGACATTTATTATAGTAACATAATATATAAATATTTAGAATTAATAAAATATTGTTCTATTATTAATTTAAAAAATCCTAGATAATAGGTACACAATTCTATTAAAAACAATACTATAATTAATCAATAAAAAAAGTATTTTATAGTATATTCTGTTATAACTTATAGGTAATAATTATAAATTGTTTTATATTAAATCATTTTAAGTCATAACTCATTAAGTATGTAGTTACAGATATATAGAACGATTAAAATTGCACATAAGTAATATTAATAATAAGTAGGCAAGTTAATACAAAACATGTGGTAGTTAATAAAAAAATATAGGTAATATAGGTACATACAATTATCTGTAAAATATTGTTTAAAAAATTGTTTGTCATAACATTATATTTATATTCATTAGCCAATATTCGTAGGTACACAAAATTTGATATTTTTTTTCATTCAACTTTTTTATTTGAGTATTAATGAAAATTTTTTGTTTCTAATTTGTAATTTGTCCTGCGGTTTAGACTTATTAGAAATTGTCATAATATTACAGTGTCGGTCTAAATTACTTACTTTTAAAACTTCAATAAATTTAAATATTTTAGGATTATTATACTCAAAATAGCTATTAAATTTGTTATGAAAAGATTTACATGCATTGGTTGTGCGCTGAATGCTTGAACTTTTTGCAGCCCATAAACGAGGAGGAAAAATTGAATCCTCTATTATATATGTATCTACCAAATAGTCTACAAATTGTGTTATCTTATTATCTAAAGGCTGTATGGCTGCAAGTTTCACTGAAAACATATCTCCGACTTGTAAAAATAAAATTGTACAACGACAACACGAGATACGAGTGTTGGAAATCAACTAAAGATACTCAATAGCTTATAGTAGTTATACCAGTCTGGATCAAGTCTGGTTTTTATTATATCTTATCAGTTATCATTACACAAAATAGTATAATATTATCTTAATGAAAGTCGTATAGACTATACGTATTGGTATGAATCACTGCAATGCACAAAAGTCATAAATTACGACTTCGAAATATCTAACTTATTTTGATAAATGAAGTTTGAAAATGTTTTAACCACTTGTACATTTTAACCTGCTCGTTGGGAGGCAATTAGTACTAGATTCTTTTCGACTACGATAAAATTTAGGGTACGTCGGGAGGCAACTGGTATATAGTCGGGAGGCAATTTGTATTGAAGTTATTGACCTTTTGGCTTTTTGACTTCGGGAGGCAACTAGTGTGACCTCTAAAATGCTGTTTTTGGATAACAAATTTTGGCATAACAAAATAAAGTAGGTAAGTACATTAAATGTATCACATAAAATTCGACTTGTTTACAGAGTGCCGGGTGACAGTTTCTACCCCTACTTGGAATTCATGCCAAGTACGTTGGGTTTTTTGCAAGTAATTGGGGTTTATGCCAAGTACCTGAAGTTTATGCCAAAACTATAAATCTATTTATTATAATATTATAAATTATAGTATTTTGTATGATAATTAATTTTCAATTCTGTAAAGTAATATTTTTAAATATTATACCTGTAAGTTCTTTTACAATTTTAATTTTTTTTCTGTAATAATGATAAAATAAGTTATTAATTGAGCTAATTGAAACTATAATATTTATTAAACTATTATCATGATTTTGTTATTACTGTTTCCTTCTATATTTTCAGCCTCTAAAAAAATGAAAATAACAATACATTTAGTTACAGATTTTGTCAAAGTATAATTTAGTTGGTCTTAGTATTTAAAGTACAGTCTTATAAAACTTATTATGAGTCACGAGGATTTCATACCTGCACATGTTGTTTATGTCTTACTCTAAAGTACAGCATAGGAAATTTGCATTCAGCAGAAACATTTTGTGATGTTATCTTTAATATAATTAAAGTAAATTTACCTATCATCAAATGCAAAGGTAAGAATATTATATGCTTTCTTAATAATATCATTTTTATGTGAGGTATGTAAAATCTTACAACATTAAAATGTTCATAACTTACCTTGAATGATAATATTAATAAAATCCTATGTATGATATTTCCTAGATGATATTCTTACCTTTACATTTAATGATAAAAAAAATTACTTTACAATTAAAGCTAGCATCACAACATAAATTCTGTTGAACGAAAATTGTCCATATGTATATTTATATGTATATAAGACAGTGACAACACATACCGCTCCTGCTAGATCATCAACCGATATCTAATCGATATTTATTACCGATAAATAAACTTATTTCCTGAACAATCAAAAACTAATCGCTAATAGTAATAATATAATAATTATGATAATTGTATACACTTTGAAAGCGGTAAGTTGAGTCCCGGGTATAAAAACGAGCGCTCACGAATTACCCTCCATCTGACTCTCGAATTGCCTACCGTGAATTTTTTTTTATAAAGATTACTCGAATTGCTTCTATTTTAAGTAGTGGCCCTATAGTACTAGAATCCCCTCCGATAGGAAATATTTATAAATTAAATAAAGTTGAAGTTAATATAAATATTAATAAATAATTACAATGAAAAAAATTAAGTTTGTATAAAATTATAAAATCGTAGTAAATAAGCTGACGTAGCTGTAATAATTAATAATAAAAAATAGTCAATACATAAAATTTAAATTTTTAATAAGCCATTCTCATTTTCTTATTTCCAGATCGTCCTCAGAAAAATAATTATGGAATTAAACAATAAGTTATGTTAAGTGATTTATGAATAGTAATTTGACAAATTCTATCAAGTTTTTAGTTTTTAAATTGTAGTTTCTACTGTGAGCGTGGCTCCTTTGATAATAACTGACGTCGCCCCCGGAATCTGCGACGTACATGTCGAAAACCACTGATATAGAAGAAATCAAAAACTTGTACGAAAACAATTCTATAGATTTATTTAGTGTTTTTCATATTTAATTATTTATTTTCTACATTTTCTGAGCTATATTATTGGTATTTAAGTGAAACAAATAAAATATTAATTAATCAATTTAAGTTACATATTATTATATTCTATGGTATTTTTCTTACGATAATTATATGAATTAATGATATTAGTGTATGGATTGTCAGCTAAAAATAAACATAATATTTATATTATAGTATTAAACAGATATTTTAATTGATTTTTATCTTTTATTACGATAGTTTATTTGGACTAAATAAAGAATATTGTTATCATAAATAAATAATTAGCTAGATATTATACTAACTATAAAATTTTTTCTGATTTATTGATACTAAAAATTTTAAATTTTACAATATTTATGTCTT
>NC_040879.1:73888903-73907262 GCF_003676215.2 Rhopalosiphum maidis
TTATGATAATTTTAACGTAAATTACAAATTCAAATTTTTTATGGCTTATGAAATACTCAATTCTCATGTTAGTATCTTGAAACATTGACCACTAGAAAGAGAATATGTTTCTTATTTAGCATTAATTACTGTCATACATTACGTATAAGCCTATACTTCATAAACACTATAAAACATGTTTTTATATGGTAAATTTGGCGTATTTTACAAATTCATTTTTTAAATTGCTTATAAAATACTCAATTCTCATGTTAGTATCTTGAAACCTTGACCACTAGATAGAGAATATGTTTCTTATTTAGCATTAATTACTTTCATACATTACATATAAGCCAATACTTCATAAACACTATAAAACATGTTTTTATATGGTAAATTTGGCGTATTTTACAAATTCATTTTTTTAATTGCTTATAAAATACTCAATTCTCATGTTAGTATCTTGAAACATTGACCACTAGAAAGAGAATATGTTTCTTATTTAGCATTAATTACTGTCATACATTACGTATAAGCCTATTCTTCATAAACACTATAAAACATGTTTTTATATGGTAAATTTGGCGTATTTACAAATTCATTTTTTTAAATTGCTTATAAAATACTCAATTCTCATGTCAGAATCTTGAAACCTTGACCACTAGAAAGAGAAATTGAATCTGATTTAGCATTAATTACTTTCATACATTACATTTAAGTCAATGTTTCATAAACTCTATAAAACATGTTTTTATATGATAATTTTAACGTAAATTACAAATTCAAATTTTTTATGGCTTATAAAATACTCAATTCTCATGTTAGTATCTTGAAACCTTGACCACTAGAAAGAGAATATGTTTCTTATTTAGCATTAATTACTGTCATACATTACATATAAGCCTATACTTCATAAACACTATAAAACATGTTTTTATATGGTAAATTTGGCGTATTTTACAAATTCATTTTTTTAAATTGCTTATAAAATACTCAATTCTCATGTTAGAATCTTGAAACCTTGACCGCTAGAAAGAGAATATGTTTCTTATTTAGCATTAATTACTTTCATACATTACATATAAGCCAATACTTCATAAATACTATAAAACATGTTTTTATATGGTAAATTTGGCGTATTTTACAAATTCATTTTTTTAATTGCTTATAAAATACTCAATTCTCATGTTAGTATCTTGAAACCTTGACCACTAGAAAGAGAATATGTTTCTTATTTAGCATTAATTACTTTCATACATTACATATAAGCCAATGTTTCATAAACTCTATAAAACATGATTTTATATGATAAATTTGACGTATTTTACAAATTTTTTTTTTAAATTGCTTATAAAATACTCAATTCTCATGTCAGTATCTTGAAACCTTGACCACTAGAAAGAGAAATTGGATCTGATTTAGCATTAATTACTTTCATACATTACATATAAGCCAATACTTCATTAACACTATAAAACATGTTTTTATATAGTAAATTTAATGTAAATTACAAATTCAAATTTTTTTTGGCTTATAAAATACTCAATTCTCATGTTAATACCTTGAAACCTTGACCACTAGAAAGAAAATATGTTTCTTATTTAGCATTAATTACTTTCTTACATTACATATAAGCCAATACTTCATAAACACTATAAAACATGTTTTTATATGGTAAATTTGGGGTATTTTACAAATTCATTTTTTTAATTGCTTATAAAATACTCAATTCTCATGTCAGTATCTTGAAACCTTGACCACTAGAAAGAGAAATTGGATCTGATTTAGCATTAATTACTTTCAAACATTACATTTAAGTCAATGTTTCATAAACTCTATAAAACATGTTTTTATATGATAATTTTAACGTAAATTACAAATTCAAATTTTTTATGGCTTATGAAATACTCAATTCTCATGTTAGTATCTTGAAACCTTGACCACTAGAAAGAGAATATGTTTCTTATTTAGCATTAATTACTTTCTTACATTACATATAAGCCAATACTTCATAAACACTATAAAACATGTTTTTATATGGTAAATTTGGGGTATTTTACAAATTCATTTTTTTAATTGCTTATAAAATACTCAATTCTCATGTTAGTATCTTGAAACCTTGACCACTAGAAAGAGAATATGTTTCTTATTTAGCATTAATTACTGTCATACATTACATATAAGCCTATACTTCATAAACACTATAAAACATGTTTTTATATGGTAAATTTGGCGTATTTTACAAATTCATTTTTTAAATTGCTTATAAAATACTCAATTCTCATGTCAGTATCTTGAAACCTTGACCACTAGAAAGAGAAATTGGATCTGATTTAGCATTAATTACTTTCAAACATTACATTTAAGTCAATGTTTCATAGACTCTATAAAACATGTTTTTATATGATAATTTTAACGTAAATTACAAATTCAAATTTTTTATGGCTTATGAAATACTCAATTCTCATGTTAGTATCTTGAAACATTGACCACTAGAAAGAGAATATGTTTCTTATTTAGCATTAATTACTGTCATACATTACGTATAAGCCTATACTTCATAAACACTATAAAACATGTTTTTATATGGTAAATTTGGCGTATTTTACAAATTCATTTTTTTAAATTGCTTATAAAATACTCATTTCTCAATTAATTCTCCACCATTCTTACAAATTTAACTGACTACATTTTTTTCAGATTGCAAAGCAGCATTTCACCCAAGGCTTGCTGAGACAGAAATTTGCATTCATACCACTTTGGGAAAGTATCAACATCTTATTTTGAAAATAAACTAGAAGATACTGATAATAATATTGGATTTATGCAATGTGTGTGTAATGGTTATTGAATATAATTGATAATAAATTATTAGTTGTGAAACAATTGTTATTTGTTATACATATGAATAAAAGATTAGTAAACACTTTTAGCTTGTAATTTTTATTCTTCTTATTTACCTATGCTATAAAAATCTTTATTTAGACTATATATAAATGATAATTTTGACAAAAATTACAAATTCACATTTTCAACCGTTTATAGAAGAATTAATCATTAAGTCGATATTAACACCAACAGAGGGGGGGAGGTTCCCCATACCATGGTCGACGACTGACCTGCCACAGGAAGAATCTAGTTGGTTGTGAGCCGTTCACCGTTCCACTGCTCACCGGAGTGGGGCGGTATATTTATTAGGCTTTTGACCGAATGTCTTGTACATTTACGAAAGAATATTTATAATATCAACGAATTGTTCATATTTTACGGCCGAAGTTAACACAAGTCAGTGTCCTGATCCTCGACCAATGCATTAAGAAAATGATTTAAATTTATCATTGAAAAATTATCATCAAATTCATATGGTAAAGGGGTATTTTTCAGTTATTGTACAAGTGTATTCTTTTTTAAAAGTACAAAACATTCTGTTAATTTGTACAATCTTTGATGGCTTATCATAATTATTATTTGTTATCATCTGCTTATGCTTAAATTTCGTATCTTTTTACAGTTTTACATTCGTACTTGTGTTTAAGTTTCAACTGTAAATAGCACAGATATGTATAATAAACTAGATTGCTAACTGATGATAATATGCGAAGTTATTATCCGCCATTTTAATCGAGGCCGATGTAGATTTTGCCTTATCAATTGTTGTTGTTGTCTGTTGACTTGTGTACTGTACTACTGTGAAAACTCAAAACTGAGTAGTTGACACTGTTGACAGTATTGTTGTGTTCTGTTTTTTGCAATAGGTATATTGTTTTGAGACTTAATATTTTTATGCTATTTTTCCAATTATGCCATATAAGTGCTGTGCTGATGGATGCAGTAGCAAGGACGGGGTTGTTGGTTCAACTACAAAATTATTTAGGTAACTAAATACTTTACAAAAAAGTTATCAAAAATAATTAGCTCTACTGAAATACACTTTTAATAATGTGTTTGATATTTTGTTTTTAATTATAGATTTCCAATCGATGAGTTAAGGAGACAAAAATGGGTGCACTCTATCCAAAGAGATAACTTCATTCCAACAAAATTTTCACGCTTATGCAGTCTCCATTTTAATAAAAGTGAATTTGTTGAAGCCCCCGAAAAACTTATATTAAAAAATACAGCTATACCATCCAATTTCGATTGTTCCAAAAAAGCAATAAAATGTTTAAGCAGCAACAAATTTGATCACAATTATAGTTCTTCAGGTAAAATTAAATTCTTCTTTACATTCAATGTTGTATTTGTACTACTTACCTATTACTACTACTTACCTATATTAAGTAAATTACATTTTTATCTACAGTTTCTTCTTCATCAAATATAATTAATATAATAACTACTTCTCCTAATTTACCTATTGATTCTGGTGTTGAAAATGCTGGGTGTAATTATGAAGTTGTCGATCTGACTTTTATTGGACCTAGTAAGTTAAATATGTTAACAATTTTAATTTATATACAATAATGCTTTGTCATGTATTAAATTTGTTGCAGATTCCAGCCAGTCACCTCATACCCCTACATATACACCAACACTTAAAAGAAAATTTAAAAAAAAATTGTTTGATACACCAAAAAAAGCCAACCTCAAAAAGCGAATTAAACTTTTACAACAAACGGTTAGAAGGCAGAACACAAAAATAAATTCACTTGAGGTATTTACGTAAATGCTAACTGAGAAAGATTGGCTTAGTCTTAGTACACACTTAATAAGTTATTATAATATGTGAAATGCCTCTAGTGATTAGTGATGACTGATTACCGGATGAGTGAAACTTAACTGTATATTTATATATTAATAAACTATATTGTAATTTTTATTAATAAAAATTATTCTTATCAGCAATTGATGTCTACTATTGGATCCTGTACTGATAGAGAAACTACTAATATAATTGAAAAAAATTTTACTGAGGTTTTTTTAAAAGATATTATAAATAATGGTAATGTGGCTCCTACTGCAAGGCGATACAGCGAAGAAGTAAAAAAGTTTGCAACTACACTTTATTTTTATTCTCCAAAAGCATATAACTATGTTAGGTAGGTATATATCCTCAATAACTGAAACAATTATATATTTGAGTTACAGAAATTGTAATTTTGAAAAATAAATTGTAATTTAAAGGACTTCAATTTCTTTGCCTAATCCAAGTGCTATACGAAATTGGGTATCAAATATAAATGCTGAAACTGGTATTTTACAAGATGTCCTATTAGAAATAGGTAAATTTCCCAAAGAAGACAAATTTTGTTGTTTGATATTAGACTCCATGAGTATTAAAAAATCAGTTCAGTGGGATAAAGTTAGTCATATGTATGTATTATTAGAAAATATTATTCATAGTTGAATATATTATAACTAGATATAAATTTATAAATTAAAATTTTTTAAGGTTTGTTGGTTATTGTGACTATGGTAATAGTTTGACAGTTGAAGACTGTGAAAAAGAGTCAACGGAGGTTTTAGTTTTTATGTTGTCTAGCTTAAAACAAAAATGGAAATGGCCAATTGGGTATTGGTTTGTAGATAAAATTAAATCAAATGTACAAGCTCAATTAATTAGGATTGCTATTACCCAATGTGATAAATTTGGGATTAATGTTGTGGCAGTCACCTGTGATGGAGCATATGCTAATTCTTCAACTTTTAAAACTCTAGGATGTGATCTAGACCAACCTTTTGATTTTATCAAGTCTGATTTTTCGATAACTTCAACTAAAGCTAATGTTTATTTCACACCTGATGCATGCCATAATGTTAAATTAGCTAGGAATGCTTTGGGAACACTAGGAGTATTTAAAGATTCAAACAACAGTCTTATTGAATGGAGATATATTCATAAATTATTTGAACTGCAAAACGACATGGGCTTTAAATTGGCAAACAAGATAAACTCTTCACATATAAATTGGAAAAGCAATAGTATGAAGGTAAAGTTAGCAGTTCAAACACTTAGCAGTTCCGTCGCAGACTCTCTACAATTTCTATCCAAGACCTCAAAAGATTTTGAAAATTGTGATGCAACAATAAGATTCATCAGGGTTGTAGATGAGATTTTTGATTTCTTGAATTCCAGAAACCCATATGCAAAAGGCTTTAAACAACCAATTAATAAACAAAATATTCAATACTTAGAAACAAAAATGAAAAATAATATTGACTATTTGTATTCACTGAAGACAGCTACTGGGCAAGATCTGTGGAAAAGTAAAAGAAAAACATTCATATTAGGTTTTGCTGCATCCATAAAATCTACTATAGCTATAGCAAAGGATTTGTTAATAAATCAACATTTTAAATTTATTCTGACATACAAATTAAGCCAAGATGCAATAGAAATTTTTTTTGGATTTATGAGAGGTCGATTGGGTCATAATAATAATCCTACCTGTTTGCAATTCAAACATGCTCTAAAAAGTACTTTATTGCACACTTCAATAAGACTTAGCTCAGGAAACTGTACACTGATGTCACCTCATGAAGATTCTCTTTTTTCAATCAAATGGAAATATAAAGCACCAGAACAAAATTTAGAAAATGAATTTGATATTTCATTGTTAGCAGAACAGTACAATAAATTAGATTTTAATAGCATCACTATTGAAAATATATTATATTACATAAGTGGATATATTGTTAAAAAACTAATCCCAACTTTGAAATGTGATGGTTGTATTGAAGCTATTACAGATCCATACATTGAAAATGATCACGTTTATCAAAATAATACCACACCAAAATATTTTACAATTATGAAAAACAGAGGCGGTTTGAAGTATGCTTCTTATGGGGTATACAAAATTGTTAAATTGACAGAAACATTATTTAAAACCATTATGGTGGATAAAAAACAAATGTTTATTAAAAATATGGATTTAAAAATTATGATAAATGTCCAAAACTCACTGGCGACAGACACCACGCTATTTCCAAAATGTGATGCTTGCTGGAATTCAACAGATTTATTGGCAAGACCTCACAAAATCGATATTATAAACAAAGTAACCAGAACCTATCTTAACGTGAGATTATATTCTTACAGTAAAATAATAACATCCTCGATTATGAAAACTGCTAGTAAACGACAGAAACTCAGTAAAACCATTTTATTTTATAACATGTAAAAATTGTTAACCTATCTGAATAAACTATGTTAAAAATTGTTATTGATATTTAGATACAAAATTTGTTTAAATAAGAAAAATAACGTGCAATAAAAATTTGTTTTATAATTTAATTATTTATTTTTTTTATCGGCTTCCTTATCAAACAAATCTAAGGCCGTGATAAAGCCCATAGGCCTCGAATTAAATGGCTGCTGTCTGCTTCAACTAAACACATTGATAGGATGCAGCAGTTAGCAATCTAGTTTATTATACATATCTGTGGTAAATAGTTTTCAATTATTTTGTATTAAAAATGAAGGTTGTCTGTTAGTTTTTGTTTTGATTGTTTCAATTTCTAAATTATCCAGTGTTTTCCACGCACTAGTTGTTTTAGAATTATTTTCGTTCTCCTTATGGTGTGTAGTAGTGACAATTGGATTAAGTAAATGATTCTTTTTTAGCATTATTAACTTTTTTATGTATTTCATTGATGCTGATACTTCATAAACACTATAAACATGCTTTTATATGATAATTTTGACTCGTGTTATAAATTCATATTTTTAACTGCTTATGAAACACTCAATTCTCAATTAATTCTCAATTAATTTTACATATTTAACTGACTACATTTTTTTCAGATTGCAGTGCAGCAGTTAACTCAAGGCTTGCTGAGACAGGAATTTGCATTTATACCACTTTGGAAAATATCAACATCTTATTTTGAAAATAAACTAGAAGATACTTATAACAACAATAATGGTCTTTTGCAAGGTACGTATAATAATAACTGTATGTAATTGATAGCAACTTAATATTAGTGAAACAAAAAGTAAGTATCATGAAAACTAGACCAATGAATTAGGTAAATGATTCTTATTAAGCATTATTAATTCCATGTATTTCATTGATGCTGATAATTCATAAACACTATAAACATGCTTTTAAATGACAATTTTGACTCGTGTTATAAATTCATATTTTAAACTGCTTATGAAACACTCAATTCTCAATTAATTCTCCACTAATTTTACATATTTAACTGACTACATTTTTTTCAGATTGCAGTGCAGCAGTTAACCCAAGGCTTGCTGAGACAGGAATTTGCATTCATACCACTTTGGGAAAGTATCAACATCTTATTTTGAGAATTAACTAGAAGATATTGATAATAATATTGGATTTATGCAATGTGTGTGTAATAGTTATTGAATTTAATTGATAGCAAATTAATACTAGTGAAACAAAAAATTAGTATCATGTAACCAAGACCAATGAATTAAGTAAATGATTCTTATTTAGCATTATTAACTTCCATGTATTTTTGTTGATGCTGATACTTCATAAACACTATAAAACATGTTTTTATATAGTAAATTTAATGTAAATTACAAATTCAAATTTTTTTTGGCTTATAAAATACTCAATTCTCATGTTAATACCTTGAAACCTTGACCACTAGAAAGAAAATATGTTTCTTATTTAGCATTAATTACTGTCATACATTACATATAAGCCTATACTTCATAAACACTATAGAACATGTTTTTATATGGTAAATTTGGCGTATTTTACAAATTCATTTTTTTAAATTGCTTATAAAATACTCAATTCTCATGTCAGTATCTTGAAACCTTGACCACTAGAAAGAGAAATTGGATCTGATTTAGCATTAATTACTTTCAAACATTACATTTAAGTCAATGTTTCATAAACTCTATAAAACATGTTCTTATATGATAATTTTAACGTAAATTACAAATTCAAATTTTTTATGGCTTATGAAATACTCAATTCTCATGTTAGTATCTTGAAACCTTGACCACTAGAAAGAGAATATGTTTCTTATTTAGCATTAATTACTTTCTTACATTACATATAAGCCAATACTTCATAAACACTATAAAACATGTTTTTATATGGTAAATTTGGCGTATTTTACAAATTCATTTTTTAAATTGCTTATAAAATACTCAATTCTCATGTTAGTATCTTGAAACCTTGACCACTAGATAGAGAATATGTTTCTTATTTAGCATTAATTACTTTCATACATTACATATAAGCCAATACTTCATAAACACTATAAAACATGTTTTTATATAGTAAATTTGGGGTATTTTACAAATTCATTTTTTTAATTGCTTATAAAATACTCAATTCTCATGTTAGAATCTTGAAACCTTGACCGCTAGAAAGAGAATATGTTTCTTATTTAGCATTAATTACTTTCATACATTACATATAAGCCAATACTTCATAAACACTATAAAACATGTTTTTATATGGTAAATTTGGCGTATTTTACAAATTCATTTTTTAAATTGCTTATAAAATACTCAATTCTCATGTTAGTATCTTGAAACCTTGACCACTAGATAGAGAATATGTTTCTTATTTAGCATTAATTACTTTCATACATTACATATAAGCCAATACTTCATAAACACTATAAAACATGTTTTTATATGGTAAATTTGGCGTATTTTACAAATTCATTTTTTTAATTGCTTATAAAATACTCAATTCTCATGTTAGTATCTTGAAACATTGACCACTAGAAAGAGAATATGTTTCTTATTTAGCATTAATTACTGTCATACATTACGTATAAGCCTATTCTTCATAAACACTATAAAACATGTTTTTATATGGTAAATTTGGCGTATTTTACAAATTCATTTTTTTAAATTGCTTATAAAATACTCAATTCTCATGTCAGAATCTTGAAACCTTGACCACTAGAAAGAGAAATTGAATCTGATTTAGCATTAATTACTTTCATACATTACATTTAAGTCAATGTTTCATAAACTCTATAAAACATGTTTTTATATGATAATTTTAACGTAAATTACAAATTCAAATTTTTTATGGCTTATAAAATACTCAATTCTCATGTTAGTATCTTGAAACCTTGACCACTAGAAAGAGAATATGTTTCTTATTTAGCATTAATTACTGTCATACATTACATATAAGCCTATACTTCATAAACACTATAAAACATGTTTTTATATGGTAAATTTGGCGTATTTTACAAATTCATTTTTTTAAATTGCTTATAAAATACTCAATTCTCATGTTAGAATCTTGAAACCTTGACCGCTAGAAAGAGAATATGTTTCTTATTTAGCATTAATTACTTTCATACATTACATATAAGCCAATACTTCATAAATACTATAAAACATGTTTTTATATGGTAAATTTGGCGTATTTTACAAATTCATTTTTTTAATTGCTTATAAAATACTCAATTCTCATGTTAGTATCTTGAAACCTTGACCACTAGAAAGAGAATATGTTTCTTATTTAGCATTAATTACTTTCATACATTACATATAAGCCAATGTTTCATAAACTCTATAAAACATGATTTTATATGGTAAATTTGACGTATTTTACAAATTTTTTTTTTAAATTGCTTATAAAATACTCAATTCTCATGTCAGTATCTTGAAACCTTGACCACTAGAAAGAGAAATTGGATCTGATTTAGCATTAATTACTTTCATACATTACATTTAAGTCAATGTTTCATAAACTCTATAAAACATGTTTTTATATGATAATTTTAACGTAAATTACAAATTCAAATTTTTTATGGCTTATGAAATACTCAATTCTCATGTTAGTATCTTGAAACCTTGACCACTAGAAAGAGAATATGTTTCTTATTTAGCATTATTTACTTTCTTACATTACATATAAGCCAATACTTCATAAACACTATAAAACATGTTTTTATATGGTAAATTTGGGGTATTTTACAAATTCATTTTTTTAATTGCTTATAAAATACTCAATTCTCATGTTAGTATCTTGAAACCTTGACCACTAGAAAGAGAATATGTTTCTTATTTAGCATTAATTACTGTCATACATTACATATAAGCCTATACTTCATAAACACTATAAAACATGTTTTTATATGGTAAATTTGGCGTATTTTACAAATTCATTTTTTTAAATTGCTTATAAAATACTTAATTCTCATGTCAGTATCTTGAAACCTTGACCACTAGAAAGAGAAATTGAATCTGATTTAGCATTAATTACTTTCATACATTACATATAAGCCAATACTTCATAAACACTATAAAACATGTTTTTATATAGTAAATTTAATGTAAATTACAAATTCAAATTTTTTTTGGCTTATAAAATACTCAATTCTCATGTTAATACCTTGAAACCTTGACCACTAGAAAGAAAATATGTTTCTTATTTAGCATTAATTACTGTCATACATTACATATAAGCCTATACTTCATAAACACTATAGAACATGTTTTTATATGGTAAATTTGGCGTATTTTACAAATTCATTTTTTTAAATTGCTTATAAAATACTCAATTCTCATGTCAGTATCTTGAAACCTTGACCACTAGAAAGAGAAATTGGATCTGATTTAGCATTAATTACTTTCAAACATTACATTTAAGTCAATGTTTCATAAACTCTATAAAACATGTTTTTATATGATAATTTTAACGTAAATTACAAATTCAAATTTTTTATGGCTTATGAAATACTCAATTCTCATGTTAGTATCTTGAAACATTGACCACTAGAAAGAGAATATGTTTCTTATTTAGCATTAATTACTGTCATACATTACGTATAAGCCTATACTTCATAAACACTATAAAACATGTTTTTATATGGTAAATTTGGCGTATTTTACAAATTCATTTTTTTAAATTGCTTATAAAATACTCATTTCTCAATTAATTCTCCACCATTCTTACAAATTTAACTGACTACATTTTTTTCAGATTGCAAAGCAGCATTTCACCCAAGGCTTGCTGAGACAGAAATTTGCATTCATACCACTTTGGGAAAGTATCAACATCTTATTTTGAAAATAAACTAGAAGATACTGATAATAATATTGGATTTATGCAATGTGTGTGTAATGGTTATTGAATATAATTGATAATAAATTATTAGTTGTGAAACAATTGTTATTTGTTATACATATGAATAAAAGATTAGTAAACACTTTTAGCTTGTAATTTTTATTCTTCTTATTTACCTATGCTATAAAAATCTTTTATTTAGACTATATATAAATGATAATTTTGACAAAAATTACAAATTCACATTTTCAACCGTTTATAGAAGAATTAATCATTAAGTCGATATTAACACCAACAGAGGGGGGGAGGTTCCCCATACCATGGTCGACGACTGACCTGCCACAGGAAGAATCTAGTTGGTTGTGAGCCGTTCACCGTTCCACTGCTCACCGGAGTGGGGCGGTATATTTATTAGGCTTTTGACCGAATGTCTTGTACATTTACGAAAGAATATTTATAATATCAACGAATTGTTCATATTTTACGGCCGAAGTTAACACAAGTCAGTGTCCTGATCCTCGACCAATGCATTAAGAAAATGATTTAAATTTATCATTGAAAAATTATCATCAAATTCATATGGTAAAGGGGTATTTTTCAGTTATTGTACAAGTGTATTCTTTTTTAAAAGTACAAAACATTCTGTTAATTTGTACAATCTTTGATGGCTTATCATAATTATTATTTGTTATCATCTGCTTATGCTTAAATTTCGTATCTTTTTACAGTTTTACATTCGTACTTGTGTTTAAGTTTCAACTGTAAATAGTTTTCAATTATTTTGTATTAAAAATGAAGGTTGTCTGTTAGTTTTTGTTTTGATTGTTTCAATTTCTAAATTATCCAGTGTTTTCCACGCACTAGTTGTTTTAGAATTATTTTCGTTCTCCTTATGGTGTGTAGTAGTGACAATTGGATTAAGTAAATGATTCTTTTTTAGCATTATTAACTTTTTTATGTATTTCATTGATGCTGATACTTCATAAACACTATAAACATGCTTTTATATGATAATTTTGACTCGTGTTATAAATTCATATTTTTAACTGCTTATGAAACACTCAATTCTCAATTAATTCTCAATTAATTTTACATATTTAACTGACTACATTTTTTTCAGATTGCAGTGCAGCAGTTAACTCAAGGCTTGCTGAGACAGGAATTTGCATTTATACCACTTTGGAAAATATCAACATCTTATTTTGAAAATAAACTAGAAGATACTTATAACAACAATAATGGTCTTTTGCAAGGTACGTGTAATAATAACTGTATGTAATTGATAGCAACTTAATATTAGTGAAACAAAAAGTAAGTATCATGAAAACTAGACCAATGAATTAGGTAAATGATTCTTCTTAAGCATTATTAATTCCATGTATTTCATTGATGCTGATAATTCATAAACACTATAAACATGCTTTTAAATGACAATTTTGACTCGTGTTATAAATTCATATTTTAAACTGCTTATGAAACACTCAATTCTCAATTAATTCTCCACTAATTTTACATATTTAACTGACTACATTTTTTTCAGATTGCAGTGCAGCAGTTAACCCAAGGCTTGCTGAGACAGGAATTTGCATTCATACCACTTTGGGAAAGTATCAACATCTTATTTTGAGAATTAACTAGAAGATATTGATAATAATATTGGATTTATGCAATGTGTGTGTAATAGTTATTGAATTTAATTGATAGCAAATTAATACTAGTGAAACAAAAAATTAGTATCATGTAACCAAGACCAATGAATTAAGTAAATGATTCTTATTTAGCATTATTAACTTCCATGTATTTTTGTTGATGCTGATACTTCATAAACACTATAAAACATGTTTTTATATGATAATTTTAACGTAAATTACAAATTCAAATTTTTTATGGCTTATGAAATACTCAATTCTCATGTTAGTATCTTGAAACCTTGACCACTAGAAAGAGAATATGTTTCTTATTTAGCATTAATTACTTTCTTACATTACATATAAGCCAATACTTCATAAACACTATAAAACATGTTTTTATATGGTAAATTTGGGGTATTTTACAAATTCATTTTTTTAATTGCTTATAAAATACTCAATTCTCATGTTAGTATCTTGAAACCTTGACCACTAGAAAGAGAATATGTTTCTTATTTAGCATTAATTACTGTCATACATTACATATAAGCCTATACTTCATAAACACTATAAAACATGTTTTTATATGGTAAATTTGGCGTATTTTACAAATTCATTTTTTTAATTGCTTATAAAATACTCAATTCTCATGTCAGTATCTTGAAACCTTGACCACTAGAAAGAGAAATTGAATCTGATTTAGCATTAATTACTTTCATACATTACATATAAGCCAATACTTCATAAACACTATAAAACATGTTTTTATATAGTAAATTTAATGTAAATTACAAATTCAAATTTTTTTTGGCTTATAAAATACTCAATTCTCATGTTAATACCTTGAAACCTTGACCACTAGAAAGAAAATATGTTTCTTATTTAGCATTAATTACTGTCATACATTACATATAAGCCTATACTTCATAAACACTATAAAACATGTTTTTATATGGTAAATTTGGCGTATTTTACAAATTCATTTTTTTAAATTGCTTATAAAATACTCAATTCTCATGTCAGTATCTTGAAACCTTGACCACTAGAAAGAGAAATTGGATCTGATTTAGCATTAATTACTTTCAAACATTACATTTAAGTCAATGTTTCATAAACTCTATAAAACATGTTTTTATATGATAATTTTAACGTAAATTACAAATTCAAATTTTTTATGGCTTATGAAATACTCAATTCTCATGTTAGTATCTTGAAACATTGACCACTAGAAAGAGAATATGTTTCTTATTTAGCATTAATTACTGTCATACATTACGTATAAGCCTATACTTCATAAACACTATAAAACATGTTTTTATATGGTAAATTTGGCGTATTTTACAAATTCATTTTTTTAAATTGCTTATAAAATACTCATTTCTCAATTAATTCTCCACCATTCTTACAAATTTAACTGACTACATTTTTTTCAGATTGCAAAGCAGCATTTCACCCAAGGCTTGCTGAGACAGAAATTTGCATTCATACCACTTTGGGAAAGTATCAACATCTTATTTTGAAAATAAACTAGAAGATACTGATAATAATATTGGATTTATGCAATGTGTGTGTAATGGTTATTGAATATAATTGATAATAAATTATTAGTTGTGAAACAATTGTTATTTGTTATACATATGAATAAAAGATTAGTAAACACTTTTAGCTTGTAATTTTTATTCTTCTTATTTACCTATGCTATAAAAATCTTTTATTTAGACTATATATAAATGATAATTTTGACAAAAATTACAAATTCACATTTTCAACCGTTTATAGAAGAATTAATCATTAAGTCGATATTAACACCAACAGAGGGGGGGAGGTTCCCCATACCATGGTCGACGACTGACCTGCCACAGGAAGAATCTAGTTGGTTGTGAGCCGTTCACCGTTCCACTGCTCACCGGAGTGGGGCGGTATATTTATTAGGCTTTTGACCGAATGTCTTGTACATTTACGAAAGAATATTTATAATATCAACGAATTGTTCATATTTTACGGCCGAAGTTAACACAAGTCAGTGTCCTGATCCTCGACCAATGCATTAAGAAAATGATTTAAATTTATCATTGAAAAATTATCATCAAATTCATATGGTAAAGGGGTATTTTTCAGTTATTGTACAAGTGTATTCTTTTTTAAAAGTACAAAACATTCTGTTAATTTGTACAATCTTTGATGGCTTATCATAATTATTATTTGTTATCATCTGCTTATGCTTAAATTTCGTATCTTTTTACAGTTTTACATTCGTACTTGTGTTTAAGTTTCAACTGTAAATAGTTTTCAATTATTTTGTATTAAAAATGAAGGTTGTCTGTTAGTTTTTGTTTTGATTGTTTCAATTTCTAAATTATCCAGTGTTTTCCACGCACTAGTTGTTTTAGAATTATTTTCGTTCTCCTTATGGTGTGTAGTAGTGACAATTGGATTAAGTAAATGATTCTTATTTAGCATTATTAACTTCCATGTATTTTTGTTGATGCTGATACTTCATAAACACTATAAAACATGTTTTTATATGATAATTTTAACGTAAATTACAAATTCAAATTTTTTATGGCTTATGAAATACTCAATTCTCATGTTAGTATCTTGAAACCTTGACCACTAGAAAGAGAATATGTTTCTTATTTAGCATTAATTACTTTCTTACATTACATATAAGCCAATACTTCATAAACACTATAAAACATGTTTTTATATGGTAAATTTGGGGTATTTTACAAATTCATTTTTTTAATTGCTTATAAAATACTCAATTCTCATGTTAGTATCTTGAAACCTTGACCACTAGAAAGAGAATATGTTTCTTATTTAGCATTAATTACTGTCATACATTACATATAAGCCTATACTTCATAAACACTATAAAACATGTTTTATATGGTAAATTTGGCGTATTTTACAAATTCATTTTTTTAATTGCTTATAAAATACTCAATTCTCATGTCAGTATCTTGAAACCTTGACCACTAGAAAGAGAAATTGAATCTGATTTAGCATTAATTACTTTCATACATTACATATAAGCCAATACTTCATAAACACTATAAAACATGTTTTTATATAGTAAATTTAATGTAAATTACAAATTCAAATTTTTTTTGGCTTATAAAATACTCAATTCTCATGTTAATACCTTGAAACCTTGACCACTAGAAAGAAAATATGTTTCTTATTTAGCATTAATTACTGTCATACATTACATATAAGCCTATACTTCATAAACACTATAAAACATGTTTTTATATGGTAAATTTGGCGTATTTTACAAATTCATTTTTTTAAATTGCTTATAAAATACTCAATTCTCATGTCAGTATCTTGAAACCTTGACCACTAGAAAGAGAAATTGGATCTGATTTAGCATTAATTACTTTCAAACATTACATTTAAGTCAATGTTTCATAAACTCTATAAAACATGTTTTTATATGATAATTTTAACGTAAATTACAAATTCAAATTTTTTATGGCTTATGAAATACTCAATTCTCATGTTAGTATCTTGAAACATTGACCACTAGAAAGAGAATATGTTTCTTATTTAGCATTAATTACTGTCATACATTACGTATAAGCCTATACTTCATAAACACTATAAAACATGTTTTTATATGGTAAATTTGGCGTATTTTACAAATTCATTTTTTTAAATTGCTTATAAAATACTCATTTCTCAATTAATTCTCCACCATTCTTACAAATTTAACTGACTACATTTTTTTCAGATTGCAAAGCAGCATTTCACCCAAGGCTTGCTGAGACAGAAATTTGCATTCATACCACTTTGGGAAAGTATCAACATCTTATTTTGAAAATAAACTAGAAGATACTGATAATAATATTGGATTTATGCAATGTGTGTGTAATGGTTATTGAATATAATTGATAATAAATTATTAGTTGTGAAACAATTGTTATTTGTTATACATATGAATAAAAGATTAGTAAACACTTTTAGCTTGTAATTTTTATTCTTCTTATTTACCTATGCTATAAAAATCTTTTATTTAGACTATATATAAATGATAATTTTGACAAAAATTACAAATTCACATTTTCAACCGTTTATAGAAGAATTAATCATTAAGTCGATATTAACACCAACAGAGGGGGGGAGGTTCCCCATACCATGGTCGACGACTGACCTGCCACAGGAAGAATCTAGTTGGTTGTGAGCCGTTCACCGTTCCACTGCTCACCGGAGTGGGGCGGTATATTTATTAGGCTTTTGACCGAATGTCTTGTACATTTACGAAAGAATATTTATAATATCAACGAATTGTTCATATTTTACGGCCGAAGTTAACACAAGTCAGTGTCCTGATCCTCGACCAATGCATTAAGAAAATGATTTAAATTTATCATTGAAAAATTATCATCAAATTCATATGGTAAAGGGGTATTTTTCAGTTATTGTACAAGTGTATTCTTTTTTAAAAGTACAAAACATTCTGTTAATTTGTACAATCTTTGATGGCTTATCATAATTATTATTTGTTATCATCTGCTTATGCTTAAATTTCGTATCTTTTTACAGTTTTACATTCGTACTTGTGTTTAAGTTTCAACTGTAAATAGTTTTCAATTATTTTGTATTAAAAATGAAGGTTGTCTGTTAGTTTTTGTTTTGATTGTTTCAATTTCTAAATTATCCAGTGTTTTCCACGCACTAGTTGTTTTAGAATTATTTTCGTTCTCCTTATGGTGTGTAGTAGTGACAATTGGATTAAGTAAATGATTCTTATTTAGCATTATTACTTCCATGTATT
>NC_040879.1:73907362-73956525 GCF_003676215.2 Rhopalosiphum maidis
ATAATATATTTTTTTAATTTTAACCAAGAAAAGTATTCATTTTAGAAATCATACAAATTGTGAGTATTATATTGTGTGTATATTGTTCCATATTTCAAATATGTGTATTTATAACTGTAATTTTAAAATAACTTGATACCATTCATTCCTGCAAGAAGTAATAAATACAAAATAATGTAAGATGAAATGAAACACATAGTTGAACAAAAACATGTTTGTATTTAACTTAAACAAGATTTTTCTTTATTTAAAATCACTTAACCATTGTTAATGAATCTGTCCAATCTAACAGTTTACCTGCATTAATTTGTCAAGCAATATCATTTTATACCGGTTTGAGAGGACTGGAAATAGTGACTACTAATTACTATTAAAGTACGTACGTACTATAATATAATATTATTATATTCATTATAAACTTGTGTCTTATGCTTACAGAGTTGAGAGTACAGACATATAGCTACCGATTAAAAATATATCATTCACGAAAGTGGACATTTACTGTTTACTTTTATTTAATTGTACTGTACACAAATAATTTTAATGAAAATAAAAAATTAATAATTAATAAGTTGATACAAATATGTATTTTCCTAATGTAACCTAACTATAGGTACAACTCTTAGCACATACCTACCTAAGAAAAAATGATGTCGAGTGAGAGAGATTAATAAAGTAATTCATGACAATTAAGTTGAATTAGTAAACAAATTTTTATACCTTTACTAATAATAAATTTGATATTACTAAAGCAGTATAGAGCTATAATATAATATCTACCAACTTAAAACTTGTTCAAATGTGTTCAATGTTATAATTTAAGGCTTACCGGATTCTTCTCTACTGCCATTACTTATTGTTCTTAATGACAACCCATTTGTTCAACATTTTAGTATCTCTCATTCTCTCTGCACCAACTTACCGCAAAATTACAAGCTAGACAAATATTATAATGTCTCAATAAAATAAGTATCTAATAATGTCTAATAAATATCGTCTACTTAAAATGGTTTGTCCATCTAAAGATGAGACCGTAAGCCCGTAACTTATCGTTTCTGAGTTTGTTACAACCAGGAAGAACCAAGAACGAAAAGTTTAATTAGGTACCTATACTTTTTTCTACGAACCGACGAAAACCGTATATTAATAATTAATAATATTAGTAATATAGATTATCATTATAGACCATATAATTATAGGCATCATATTTATTATTTATTAAGTATTAAGTATACTAAAATGTATTTAATTATTATTAATATTATTTTAAACCTAAAAGTTAAAATAAATATAGTAAAATAGTAATTTTAAATTTTCAACGATGTATTACTTTTCTGTTATACAATTTTTTTTACATTTTTTATCATAGGAACTCTCATAAATAAATTCCTTAGAAACAACAATAAACTTGTTTGTTATTCTAGATCATCTAAAACAATATATATTTTTTTATTAAAACTTTTTAAAATTTTTAAAATTATTTAGTTAGGACCTAATGACCTATAATATTGTTAAATGAACGGTTTCATTCTTCGATTTCTTCATTTATAAATAATTATAAGTTATAACAGTTTCACCAAAATGAGTCTTACTCTGCAGTCTATAGTGCCTATCGGTCATTCTATATCTACGATATCACTTACAACATGCAGTTTATTTATAACATTTAATGTATTTTGATAACTTTTGTCATCTGTCCAGACAAAAGCGTCTTTCAAAGAAATCTTATTCCAAAGTTGAACTTAATGAAAAATACTCGAGCTTTACTGGCGACGAACTTTTAAATTTTACTTTCAACATTCTACCACCTCTGAAGTACAAATAACATTCACTTTATTGGTGCATCCTACATTTTTGTGTTGAGGTCATTTCATATTTTTGTCACTATCAAGATAGATTTATAAAATGCTATATTTTCTTTAACCTATAAATTAAATTTAAATGGGAAAAAGTGTTGTCATTTTTTCTGTACTTTGGTACTTACACTATTGTTCTGATTCTGTGAAAATAAAACCTAACCTATAATCATTGAATTACGGAAAACATTTCGAAATTGGTATTTACTAAATTTTATCTTCAAAGTTCAAATATAATTTTGTTTTAAAGTTGTGCCTTCGTATCTTTAATATTTTTCAATAGTAAATTATGAAGGATTAAAATTTAAAGACCGAGGAAAAATTTGTTTAACAACTTGTAGTAAAAAAAAAAAAAAACATAGCGTCAAACTATTTTGAATATATACCTATTATGCCATAAATAAATATAAACACTTGGTGAAAATGTATAGTATAGGTACTGCAATTTATTTTTAAATTACAACAAAATAAAAAATGGATTAAGATATTATAAATATTGGTTTTTCTCGATTTTTTTCTCGCAATATTGGCTTATAAAATAAGTATTTCAGAAAAGTACTGGAAATTTTACTTTTGACGCCCTCTCTATTTTTTAAATCTAAAATCGAATTTCTGACCACTTGTATTTGCAGTGGGATTATATTATAGTTTAGAAAATAACAAAATGCAAGGTGCAGATTAGAAGTTTATGATGATATCGTTTAGCGTGTACCAATAAAATATGACTTAAAACATTTTAAACATAGTATTATAATATATAAATGAACTTCATTGACAACGTCAAACACAAAAAGAACTCTATAGAGTTGAAATATTTTGATAATTGTATTACATAATATACACAATTATCATATAAACATTTCATAAAAATGCCAATAATCGAAGGTTATTTGTTTTTTAATTACAACAAAATATCAAAAATCATAAGGAAAAATAATTATTTTACGAATGGTTATGCAAAAAATTTAAACTTCAAACGTTCATAAAAATGTAATTGATTTTTTGTTAAAATATTTTTTTAAATAAATTAAAAACATCATGAAAAGTTTTGTACTACCTATTACATTTTCGAGTCTTAGATATGTAAAGAAAATGGTTTATGATTTTCTAACTACAAAATAATTTGAAAATGACTAAGATTTTACAAATTTTGTCAAAATCCTATATTTAAACTACTGTAAAATATTTTATGACTATAAATTTTAATAATTTTTAAATTAAAGTTATAACAGCTTATAAGAAATCTTGTATTACATTTTAAACCGTTTTTACCTACATAAATATAAATATATAAGCATTTGATGATAATTTTAAGTTTAATAAAAAAACAACATTTTGATTTTGTCAAAAACTTGATTTACGTAAAATACCCGTTTTTCCTTAATTTAGTTTTTAATTTTTCTCGGTTTCTTGAAAAATGTTGTTGCATTTCTATTTTGAGCTGTTTAAATACAAACTATATTGTTATCTGAAATGACTGAAACCACACTCAAAGTTTAAAATTAAAGTATTTTTTTGACTAGTTATCGTGAAAAAGAAAACACTTATACATATTGTAAAATAAATATATTTTAGCTCTACTCAAAATCCAAAAACAAAAAAAAAACTAAATGATGTTAAACAAAATAGATTAATATATATAAGATTAATAATATACAATAAATATGTAATATCTAAGGTAAAAAAATAATTACAAATTACACTTGTGCCTTTTTTTGCGCTATAAACATATTTTATTGATCAACATTATTTGTTCCAATGAAATTTGCAATATTATTCATTTTATTTTAAACCTTATAAGTAGGGCTAGGAAGTTTTAGGAAATGCATATTTTGTTAATAACTTAACTTATAGTAAATCTATTTATTTTTATTCGTTGTTTAATTTGTGACCTGATCCATGTTGAGCTGCTGAATGATGTTGATCTGCTGGTGGGCTAATCTGCCGTATTTAAAGCTGAACTGCTGGTGGTTTCTTACGAACATTTTGAAACACGGTGATTAACAATGTGGCCCGATTGGAATTCGGAAGTTTAATAAATAACAAAAGCGAAAGTTGGAACCGTTTTTTACGTTGAATTTGAATAATGTTTGAAAGTACAATAACGTTAAAAGCATTAAAATTGTATAGGTAACTACTAACATTTAAATACGAATTCATGATAATACATTTCAAAATTTTTTTAACAGGATTTCCCGGACCGTTACTGGTTGAGAAACTAGTGTGCAAAAGAAGTTCTTTGAGACTTGGTGTTGTTATCGAGTTATGAGCATTAACATAATAATATCTCGGTATTTAACTCGATAAAAATAAATTAATAAATGTTTATTGATAATTTTTGTTCAATGGTAAAAATCACACACAAATAATATACATTTAATAAAATTCAAACTTAAAAAAATGGTCAGCTTTAATGAAATTTATTGCAGCAGGCCCCAGGGTCAATTTTTAATATTGGTCGACTCAGTTTTCATTAAATTTAATCCGGCCACCTAAGTATATAATATATACATATAAATATTTTAATATAGGTATTATAACCTAACCTAATTTGGTAAGATTTGCTTAGATTAGTTAAATACTTATTACTTTGGTACCAATTTAACCCATAATAAAACGACAAAGGTAAGGTAAGTACACGCGTACATCAGACGTGGAACTATAATTCTGAAATGGTAGAGGACTAAATTTTTAAATGCAAATGGACAAATATATATAGATTAAATATAGCTACGCCAACATTTTAGTTTATTCAAATGTAATTTACTATACACACACTATGATATGTACTGTTCTAACACGATTTTATCTGGTGTCAATTTTATTTAACATAATGTATTAATACAAAACATTATATTTACATTATTAAAAATTGGTCAATTTATTATTAAAAAAATCAATTGATTATTTAAAAGGTACTTATCATAATAAAACAGGCAATCGCAGTACAGTACTGTGATGGGATAGGTGTTACACGAAGAATGTCAGAATAAGAAAATATTCATTACATATATACATATAAGTATAATAGAGCAGTGATTACATAAAATTCAGATAGATAGGTAATGTGACCGATAAGTGGAAATTAGTACTATTAGTGGTTTCCAATTGAATGATTATCGGTGATAATATTATATATACTTTATTTAAATACTGTATTTTTGTATATTATTATATCTCAAACTTTTAAATAATTAAATATCAAATTATTAAAAATAAGATCCCATTTTTCAGGCGTAAAAACTAGGTTAAAGTTTACTCCAAACAATATAAATTACTTTGAGACAATGTAAATTAAGTTATATTTAGCTAAGTATTAGTTTTAAAATTCGTGAGTGGGGACGATTGCATCTATCACCCCTACCCACGGTATCTGTGCTTGATTAACACACAATTATTGAACAAAAACTGCATGATTATTCAACCGCAGCGCTGTAACGTTAGTTTGAATAAATAACTTATTAATTATAATTACATTATGGTACTCTTCTCATATTTATTCTTATAATTCTATTTTACTAAATAATGAAAATGCGCTGATTTGATAAACAATCGTTGGCCAAGGTATATATTATATAGTTGTCACTTATCAGTTATCAGCATTAAATTAATATTACATTTTGCTAATACCTATGAATTTTAAAACAATTTTTTGCAATTGCATTTTAGACATTAGAAACTTATTTTAGTTTTTTTATTTGTTTCATAATTATGTATGTTTATTTGTATTGCATAGTCCTATATCATGGCGATCGACAGTATTTTTCCTCGGTATTTTATAATTTATTTTTTAATATTTAAATCATAGTTGATGATTGCCGTTCATTCCATAGATGCTATTAAAGGGTAGCGCTTATACAGGTTTATAAGGCTTATAGTTTTATACTTTTATCCACAGCCTCCCAGTTTTTCAACGTATTTTAGCTTATTAAAATAAATTTTCAAAACCATTTAATTTATATAATTAGTTATAAATATAGAAATTATAGAATATACTGAGTGTAACATGACTATTCAACAAATATAGTAACATTTGTAATGGAAGTTTGTCAAATAGTCTTGTTACACTTTATTTAATCAATGATAATACAATACTTAAAATAATATAGTATCGTGTTTAGTATTATATAATATAGTATTCTACAGTGTGTTAAACAGATAATTCAATATTTACGTATAGAGTATTAGAGTATCAGACAATATTTTTTACATTTTAAATCCACGTAACTATTCAAATTATAAAGAAATAAAAGGGTACTTTTCTGTTATCCGATTTAATATCACGTCAACCTCTATTATTATTATACTACTACTACCACTATTTAATTATTTTAATTGAAGATACTGATTTTAGTTGTGTAATGTGTATCAACTATCAAGTATATAAATTAAGAACGAATTATGAATTTTGTAATGGATTCTAGCCGAAGATAAGTCGTTAGGTAATTCGATCTAGTTTGTATATATTAAATTAAAACATTATAAGTATTTTTAAAACTATTCGAAAGAAAAACAATAAATTAAGGAAAGACGGGAATTTTTTCGCAAATCCAGTGTTTGATAAAAATCGAAATGTGGTTATTTGATTTAAGACAAATTACTGGAGAAACTTGAAATTTTCAACAAATGGTTATACGATAATTTTAATAATAAAAGAATTTCCAAATATTTTGGTTTTTTGAAGCTATTTATAGGCTTTTTTAGTAATTTTTTCGTATTTTTTTTTTATAAATTATGATAAAAATAGGTAAAAATGCTTGAAAATTTAATACTAGGTTCATAATAAGTGGATCATTAGTTAATTATAAAAATAGAAAAATTATACAGTCACAATATTTTTTAAGCAGCATTTAAAGTTAACATTTTGACAAAATCTCGAAAAATATGTAGATTAGTTTTAAGATATTAAAATCTATTTATATTTAAAATATATTTATCTGTATAAATATATATGATCATAATAATTAAATATTAATAAAAATAACAATATAATTAATGCAATATTTTTGAAAAAATTAAATCAGCCTATCGTAATAATAACATTAAAAAATAAATGACCTTATATAAAATATACTATATACCTATCCATATCAAAAAACATATCATGAATTAATATACTATATATAAGCTTATATTTCTTATACAATGATTTATAATTGAATTCAAATTTAACACATTCATTAATGTGACTCACTCTATACCTAAAATACAACTAAACGATATGCCGATACCCAAAATTTATTGAACTCAAAAGCTGTAATTTTTATTAAACAATAGATTTTTATATTCATAAATAAAAAAAAAAATGAATAAATATTTTTTTTAAAAGCAATATATTAAAAAAAAAAAAAAAGGACAATGGAGGATCCATTTCTTATACCCCACTCTCATCACACAAATACGCCACTCAAAACGAATATTGTACGATGTGATTCATATTAATGTGATAATTTAAGTACTTATACTTCTATGATAAATTCGATCTCAGTAGTATTAATAATATTATATTAATGGTACTACGTTGTAATCTCATAACCCTATATGGATTAACGTGTAAACGCTATAGAAGCAATGGGCACGTATCCAAATATTTTGCGCTATGGAATTGGCCGGTGGAGGGATGAAAATAAAAATCAAACAATATATGATTATTAATTCTTACCCACTATACTAAATGATTTATTCTTACTTGTTTACATTTATGAAAAATATCATTTTAATTTGATAAATACTTGTTTTATATTAATCCGTGTCAATATCGGCTATTACCAATATTATATTACTTATTTTAAAATTTAGTTCATTAAACTTATAATATATAAAAAACTGAAACTGTAACGTATTAATTAATAAAGATGTTTAATGACAATTAATTTATCAATTTGTTATGAAACACTAAAATAAACTTTATGCAAGTTGACTATTGCAAATGAAAACCAGTATTTTATTTTTAATATTTACAATTTGTGTTGAAAATCGAAGCATAAAAATGTTGGCTAAGTCGTTGCTAAGTTTAAAATTCAAAATACTGATTTAAAAAATAAATTAAAATATCAGTATTTCTCTTAAATTGGAGTAAAACTTGTCGTAATAAACAAAAAAGAGGAAAGTAGGTAATTATTCCACTATGTATAGTAGATGTCGAGTGTACCTAGTTATTGTGTATTTGTGTTATTAATTATATAAAATCTAATAATAAACGTAAAAGTCTTAAGTTCCTAGAAATAATATTTTCAAATTACAACAAAATAATTAAAATTGTTATTCTTTGTTTAACTTTAAATGTTGAGTCTCGTTCAAATTTAAACTTAAAATGTCTATTCAAAAAAAAATATGCTTAAATATTAAGCATATCTTAGTTACAATATGAAATACTAACGAGGAACCTTGAATTACATTTTGAAACATAATCTTTTCATTTATTTATTGCGATTTTGAAAGGGTTAAGATTCTTATTAAAGAGAAAAAAGTTTAATTATTATTTTATAAATGTTCTTGAAAAAAAAATCATTAATGCTATTGAATAATTAAAAAATATATATAAACACGATTACTTCCTCGAAACAAATTACCGTTGGGCATTTTAATAGTAAATATTGACTTACTTTAGTAAGAATATATTCAATTACAAAAAAACTAATTATCATAAACATAAAATTATTTTAAACAGAGTTGTGTGACTCAATCATCGTTAAATGATAAAAAATTATCAATCACGGTTGTGCTTTTTAGACAAATAATCCTTGGACTTAAGATTTTATGGTTGCCTGGCCTGTTTATTTAAAACCAGTCTTCTAGAAATCTAGTGGTATTACAATTTTCAAGCCTAAGCTATTAAAATTGAACGTCTTACAAATATTTTATTACAAAATAATTTGAAAATTTTGTGATTTTGACGAATGTTGTCTATAACATTATAATATAATATAAATAGCTTCACTTTAAATGCTTTAAAATCTTTGATATTTTTATGATAATAATTTATGAAGAATTTTGTATTAAACTTTCAAGTTTATAGTGGAATGACAATTTTTATCAATATTTATAGGAAACAATTAAAAATGCGAAATGTTTATTAAAATTTCAAATTATTTTGAAATTAATCATACCATGCATTACAATATTATGCTGATTTAAACATGTTGAGAAACTTTCAAGTATTGAGTATCAACTATGGTTATTCGTTTTTAAATTACAATAAAATGAGATAATTTATTTGGTCGAAAACTGAATTTGGTTTAATTATATATATATTATATTTTGACCCCAATAGTTTTTTTTCTTACTAGAAAATATATTAAAGTTGAAGATTGAAGTATTTTTTCTACAATAAAAGTGTCTCTACACACAACAAAAAATATCGATATCAAATCAATACACTCATCGCTCCACCTATAGGATCAAAATCATTGTATATTATTTTTTAATTTAACAAATTTACTAAAATAAATTACTATTTACTTCATTTAACTTAATTACGATATAAGTTATATCTATAGTATTGCTCTTTTATACTATTAACAATAATTATACATAATATTGTATTATTGTGATAAGTAACTACAAAATACAAATTAAATAACTACTTATGATTAGGTTACAATATTACAATTTTTAATTATAATTTTAGCATATTAAATTATATATCATAATTTCGATTGTTTTAAGTACCAACGGGTTACTTGTAAATAATTGTACACATGCACATTACGACGAGGCAATGCGACCAAACAGCCAAAATATATTATGGATCGTATCACATTAGAATTAAATATTTAAATCGTAACAATTTGCCAGGGAAAAATCATATGATATCAAATTGTAAGTAAACTATTTTATAATATAATCATTTATTAACCCAAAGCGTTGGTTATGTCAGAGTATTATACTTTTTTAGGAACATCAGGGACCGGCATTCCCCATTCTTCACTACCATCAAGATCATCCATGGTGATGTCACCAATTATACCAAAAACAAATGAAAAAAGGTTCACAATAAATCAAAACTTTTACAATCCATCAATATACATTTCGAACAAAATAATTGTTGCCATCAATATTATAAAAACCTAAAGCTTTTTAAAATACGTTATTTAAAATTAATATAAAGCTACACAATTTATACAGTGCGGTTTATCACCCTATGTTGACTATATTAAATTCAGATTATTTTCGTTTTGAGTAAAATTATCTCTAACAATTATTATGATATTTATAACTACAATATCATTAGACTATTAATACAGAATTAAATTATTATCAAAGCAAATATAAGTTCATAAAATATTATTATGATATAATATTGTCAATGTTGACAATGTTTAAAGAACCTTGATGCAATTACAAACTATAAAGAATAAAAAAACATTAGATGATTTTTTTTTTGATTTTATAACATTATTTTAAATTACCAATTTTGACTAATAATAATTCAATGTTTTATAAAATAACTTGAGACTGGTGTAACTCGATCACGGCATTTGCAAGCAGCCGTCGGTGCCTTGGAATGGGGAAAGTGAAAATTGTTTTACCCGGAAATTCGGTTGGGAGTGGTGTTTACAGGAAATCGGTTACCTACAAAAAAGTACTTGACCAGCGCTTTTTTTGTTTGTAAAAATATAGAGGAAATACGGTAAATTAGATTGCCGTTTTTAGTGTCTCTACCAGTTAGTCGTCACCCAATGTAATACCTTGTCCAGTCGATGGCCTGGCATTTTTTTTTTAAAAGTAAATAAATATGAAAAAATATAAATGGTAATTGAGTATCTAGCTATCGGTCATCACTTTATGTAAATTGATACCTGGCTGGGCAATCCACCTATAGTTACGGTGGATTGGATACATGTTCTATCACTTGCCTATAGTGATTACTGATTATACATTTAAAATCAACAGATTATAAATTATGACTTACCTATAATAATTGACCGTTTTATAAATCAACTTATTGGTAGTTTATTACGTAAAAAATATAAGAGTCAACTGTCAATTTATATTAGTTAAAAAAAAATAATACCTTTTCTACATAACAAAAATTCTAGGAATTTTTATAAGGTTCTTATTTTAATGATTTACTTTAGAGAAATTGATACCACAGATCAAAGGTCATAAAGGTAACTACTTTGTTCAGAAAAATCGTTTAAAAAATGTGCGTTTGAATATGAGGTGGTATGTGTTATTAACTTCCTAATTAAACTATATATAAATAGCCATATATATTTGTAGTTATTGTTATTTTCAATACGTTTATATTTATAGTGACTTATTTTTTTTCTAAAAGTTTTACTCTCATTCTTTTGAAAAAAAAAATTATAACTTTTACCTTTATTGTGTCCTGTGTTAATATACAAAAGAATAATAAAAAACAATTTTGAATGACGAACATAATACGTAATATTTCATGTATGTATAAATAATTTAAATTGATAATTTTCCTTTATGACTTTATAGTAATACATTCTGACGTATTTTCTTTACAAATAATGTTCCATATAATGCGTACTACCTTATTAGCCAAAGGCTGATGCAACTTTTATAAATACATCATATACATTCTGTTTGTAAAATCGTTTTACAATATTTATTTATTTAGTTCAAAAGAGACAATGTTGCAAAAAATATAAAAATACCATGATAAAAATAATTTTGATAGGGACGTTAAATCTAATAGCGCCTCACAACTTATAACAAAATATTTAATAATTGTGTTGATATCCTTACTATAGGTATAAATGTATAATTGTGCAAACAGTATGCGTGTGTGAAGTGTGAATAATGTGTAATATCTGTCGTAATGTTTAAGATATGTATAAGATATTTTTTGAGATGTTTACCGAGACTACAGTTATAAAATATTATGGGTATCTATTTCCTCTTTTATACTTTAAAGTTTATATTTTTAAAAAACAACTAGATATAATTTATTAAAGCTTTGTATGTTTGTCCAGAGTGAAAGTGATGCATATATGAGTTATAAGCTGAATAATTGATTAAAAACTTTTTAAAAAAAGTTTGTTATAAGATCAAAACTTTGATCACTTTCTGAGAATTTAAATTTGATATAGTATAATATAGACTATATCACATACGTTATACATACATAATTATGGATATTTTTTAAAATAGTTTGTGCTGTATGTGTGTAACACAGTTGCACCCGCCTACCTTTTTACATGCAAAAAATTCAGTAGGATTGCGATCTAGTATAATTACTAATGCACGATGAAGCCTGTTTTACCTTATGGCTTATTACCTGCAAAAACACACCGCGGTTGCGTTCGATCCTATTATTATAGCTGATATATTGCAATTGGTTAACGTGAACTTTTAATTTCGACTTCGAATTAACCAAGCCCGAATATATTTTTAAATAGTGTATTGGAAAATTTTAAGAAGAACAATACCATAAAAAGCATTAAAAGCTCGAGCGCAATCGTGGTGTGTTTTTTGCCAGTAAAAAGGTAAAACTGGTTCAATCGTGCGAATTACTAGAGCGCAATCATGTTCATCGGTGTTGTATGAATAAGTATATTCTTTTAATGAGATTCTGAATTTTAAAATTTGGTCTTTGAACCGGTCTAAACGCCAATGGTTTTTAAAATATATCTACTTTTACTGAAAAAAAATTATATACATAGAGTCATAAATATAATAATAAATAATACATAGTTAATGCAATCCAATAACGAACACATTAGGTACCCGTTGATATTTTATGGATTAATTTATGTTTGTTCAATATTCGTTATTTTATTTGTATGAGCTATTATACTAATAATTTTAAAATCGTTATATTTTATGATTTATATAGTATTTTTGAAACTATAAATTGTTCTTGGTCATTCAAAACTTAACTGACTATTTTAATATAATCAATAAGTAGTTATAAAATAGCTATTTTTGAAAAATAAAAACAAATGTATTATTAAATTTGTTTTTGTTGTAAATCATCAAAAAATGGTGGTAATTAATCATACATAATTACATTAAAAAAAAAGGTGGGCAAGTGGGTATAGGTATCGCTCTGCTGTATAGTAGAGATGTAGAGTATAGGTCACTATAATGGATGTGTTAAATTTGAATGCAATGACAGGTATTATTGTATACGAAAAACGATTCTGAACGGAGATGATTTGTCAGTCTATGATAATTAGTAGGATATAATATAATATAATTGTATTACATCGTTATTTTACGCGGTTTCGTAAAAAATACATTTCATACTCATACAATTTTTTCTATATAGACGCTGGAATTTTTTTTACAGTTTTTACAGTTGAAGGAAAACTTATGGATAACCTTGTATTGTGTTTTATAACCTTAAGTATAGATCACAACAATTTTACGAATTTTCAACTTCTAAATTCCTTGCAAATTTTCGTGATTTTGATATATTTCGTAAACATTTGTACTTTAAATGCTTATAAACAAAAATTGTGACCTACGATATTTGATTATTTTTTACTATGATAATTACAACTTATAATAAACCTTGTATTAAATATTAAAGATTTTTAGATAGCCAAATTTTTATAGTCAATTCAAAAAAAAAAAACTTAGAAAAATCAAAAAATTTCAATTGTCTATAAATATGTTAAAATTGTATGATATTTTGAAAATTTAATCGTAAATAGATTACGCTAATATAAACATTTTTTTGAAAATTTCAAGTATTTACAATGATTCGTTTTCGAGTTACAGCAAAATAAAAAATCGATAATGTCGAAAACTGATTATGCGTAAAAATTCCCGTTTTTCCGTCATTTTTTTAGGGTTTTTCCTAACGCTGAAAACTACTGGACATTTTTACTTTTGACCCCCACTCCCTCCCCCAAAGTAACAACTAGATGAATATTCCTTTTCAAAGAAGGGCTGAAATCAAAAATCAAAGCATTATTTTTACTCCAAAACATAAAGACAGTCACACAAAAAAAAAGATACATCATTGTAAAAATCAATACATTCCTCACTTAGTTCAGAATCTAAAAAACTCTACTAAAATATTTACACTATATTTTAAATTTGACTAGGTTCTAAATTTTCAATTAATTAATATTTACTGCAGTACGCACCAGTAAAATAGGCATATATATTATATGCTTAATACCTATTTATAAGTTCGTTTTTGTTAATTTCGCCATTTATTAAAAACGAGACATCAGAATGTCATTTAATTATTTTAGTATATATAATAGAATGTTGATAAATCGATTAAACTTAGCAATTTAACTAAATATACTAAAATACCAAATAATCCGACTAATTAATCGATTCATAATTGCATAGGTATAATAAACATAGATTAATAAATTGACTTGACGTTATGCATAATTTAGTACCTACCTACTACCTATAGTTATTCTTCAAAACTGACCAAAGTGTCCAGATGAACTTTCATCTATAGGGCTATGATATAACATATCATACAAGTATACAACTGATAAAATAATAAACAATAGCAATCAACTGTTAACAAACATTTTATTATTTTATTTTAAATCATTCTTCCCATTCCACTGGGGTTGTATAGATTCCACTATGTTCTAGAAAATAATTTATACGGACCAATGAGAAAAAAATGGTTACGATCAAAATTGTTGTGAACAAACAACTGAAAGTTAAGAAAAATTGTAAAATACATATTATATATATTCTCAAACAAGAAATATAAAATATCCAAAATAGTTTTTAGATTTTATTCAAAACAGTGTCCTAAATAGTACTATTAAATTTAATTAGAAAGCCTGGATACCTCGATCGCATAATATATAAGTATTATATATTATGCGATCGAGGTATTACAAATATATTAAAGTAATACAGATTTGCAAAAAAATATGCATTAAAGAGCCGCGCCGAGTATACCTGCTTCCAGTAAGCCAGTAATGTAATCCTATATACATATTTATAAAAGCTGGACATAAATGAGTTAAGTTAAAAATCAAGTTATTTAACGAGTTACCTTTTTTATAAAAGTATTTTTTAACTTTCCGAGATATATTGTTTTCTATGATAATATGCAGTTACTAAAATTAATTTAATTTTTTTATAATCATATCTAGGATTAGGATTTATATGCATTAGCTTGTTTTTTTTACAATTTCTGAATACTTTTTTGATTGGTAATGTCCATAAATTAAATCATGTTGAAATTAATGGTGGTTATTTTTATTTTGTATATTATTGCATACTATTTCAACTATTATAACATGTAAAATGTATTTTCTATGGTATATTTTAAATGTAGTGATTGATTAAAATTGTCCGGATAATGGATATCGACAACCTGACGAGTTGCGTTATAAAAATTATTTTAAAAAGCCCCTAGTCATGTGTTGAAATTTCAAGAACTATTTCCAAAATTATGCTTCCACTTATATTTATTTTGCATATTTTGCTATTTTTTTATTGCATATAATATGAATCATAGCCCTAATCATATCACTTAATTTTTTTTTGAATATACAACTTCATTATAAGTTTAAAATATATTTTGTTTTTTACAAATAATTGTGTTAATAGATAATTAATATTAATAGTAGTTAATTATATGCAGAAAGAACTTCCCGCACCCAAAGAATAATCTAGAAGTGAAAAGTGACATTATTACCACCCTCATGAGTAAAATTGTTAACATCATTTTCTTTAAATAATATTTTGTTGATAATAAAAATGAAAAAATAAAATTTGTGATTGATCAATGATCATTATCAATTATCTACGATAAAGTTATAATAATTATGATAACATAAAAATAATATAAAAGATTGAACATTTCTAATTTATTTTAGAAAATGGTAATTGTTTAAAATAAATTAATTAATGTTACATGTTACATGTTACAATTACATATTTGTAAGTTATGGGGCGAAGTTATTGGTATTCGTAAGTTACGTTGTATAATTTGTATACCTTTCATTGCCGACTATGTTTAAATAAATTACCACCGTCACCGCAGACTAACATGTAATAGTATATCTTCGAGTCAACGAACAGTATAATATTATACAGCTGAATAACTGATACTCTGGTTGGTATGCTTAGTTGCGTTGTTTGAAAAAAAATCAAAACTGAGCCGTCGCGGGACGCCTGATAGATGTGAAACATACATCAATAATTTTCTTTTTGTAGTAATGTTGAAAATTATTATTATTTATTATTATCATTATTTAATTATTATTAATTTTTTGCCGAGCTTCGGCGAATTGAGCCGACGAGCCACGAGTGGGGCGTCGCTATGCCACAGTCGGTTTCACTACCGTACCGCGCCATTAGATGTTTCACATCAAAATCACCGAGGTGGAGAGGTGGCAAATTTTCCAGCAAAAAAAAAAACAAATACACCAGAAATAAATAGTTTAAATATATTTTTATTAAAATATATGAAAAATATGTAGTAGCGGTTACTATCCTTCTCTACCTCTAATCCCTTATCGGTACCACTTACTGAGTATGCTGCTGCAAACTTTAGAATAAGTATATTAACCAGAAAATGTAGTGAAAACTGGTCTTTGCGAGTTTAAAAAAATAAAAATAAAATAGTGATGATGATGATAATAATATTATACAGGTAGATATACCGCGACACCGCGTAATAATATTGTAGCATGAAGTTGACTTGTAGGGGTTGATTTAAATATATCTATCAACAACAATACAATATAATAAAGTAACCGTAAAAAAAAAACCATTTTAACTTTTGAATTAATTTTATGCTGAAATTTTCAACTCCGGATATTAATATAATTTAATACAATTGGTCATATACAATAATTACAATGGAATTTTTATTATAATTACTATGTGTTTAATGGTACGGAATATATACCTAAACCTCGTATATACTCGTAAGTAGGTATGTACACTACCGCAGCAGCAGTCGATTATTATTATTAATACGTATAGTTTGGTGCAACCATTTTTAATAGATTTTGTGTGGTCGATTATTTGTACCAAATCAGAATAAGTGATAATCGTAAATCGAAAGCTTGAAAGATATTTCGTTCTGTTTGTAAATAAATTCACGAGTAATCCCATGTTGGTACCACTTTTATATATTGATATATTGCGCAACCTCTGCGTTCTTAACTGCAAAACCGCTTGTAGTGGGACAGAACACTAAGCTTAATGTCGTGTACTAATAATATGGTAGCGTAAAAGACGATGAAACCCATTCAATTAAGTTCACATAAGATGGATGGGAACTTTTTGTATTGAGAGTTTATAGTCTACAATTATCTATGTATAGAACAATTTATTATCGTTTTAATAATACAATACGACATCGTCTAACGCTTGTAAACCGATGTATACTATCTTCAATTAAAGTAAAACAATAATATAAATAGGTATAAATTAATACCTATTGCTTATTTGCTAGTTTTTAAGACTTAACATTTCTTTAAAAATTATTTATTTTAAGCAGCCATTTATTGATAAAACAAATTAAATAATTATAATTACTATCTTATACTTAATTATTCACGAGCGCAATATTTATTATTCGCCTATAGCATAAATATTTATAAACAATATATAATAAATATATATTACTCAGTACTTACACAATGCGTGTTTAGATAAGGTTAGACTTTCAATAAAGTGTTTATTATATGCAACTTAGTTCGAGAATAAATATTAGACTGTTGGACTTCCTGTGTAAGAAGTTTGAGGCATCCAACAAGTCATTTTAAGTCATATTGTCATAACTCATAATATATACACGTGGTTGAATGGCTTTTCGATTAACGTGCCTCATCACTATATGTCTATTTATAGTGACTAGTTAGTCGTTGTTCATTTTTCCAAACAAATGCTTACAATTTGGTTCGTGATAAATATATTACGAAAAAATAATATTGTTATATAATATTGCAAACATAAATGCACAGTATACAGTCTCTTATAACTATAATATTTTAGTCGGCATACATTTTTGTGCCCATAAATCTACTGTTTCTTTTCAAATCTAACATACCAACACCTATATTTTCATAAAAATAAATAAGCACATGTAATTAAATGTCTCATATTAATTAACATTAATAAGATACCCGCTTAATTAAAAATAATAATAATATAGGTAGGTAGGTATACCATTTATCAGGGATAGGCAGCAGTAATGAAATATCATATATATTGTATCGCAAATTCGCAACACTGTCTATTCTGAAAAGTATCGAATATCCAATATTACGATACTTTTGTAATCTATGCGTATCGAGCATTTCAAAAAATAATCTTAACAAATAATACTCGATACAATAAAAAGATACTCTGGCTGGACATCCGTTATTATTAATATCATTTTTATTCTATTTGTATTAAATAAATGATTTACATAATAATTAGAAATCATACGGGTATAATTAATGTATTAGATTGCTTTATTAAATTATCTTAAATGACTAGACAGAATTCACTTTTTGATGATATTTTATTTTAAACTATATAAATATTTATTTAATTAATTACTATGTATTAACAACTAACCATTGCTTTATAAAATTTTAGTTTTAACTCATAATAAGTGTTATTTGAACATCATTTTTAATAATTTTTATTTTAAATTCTAAGCAAATCGATAAATGTATTAATTGTATAATGATATGGATTTTTTCGTGTTTATACACACGATAATTAGTCAAACGTTGAGGGTGGTTTTAGGCAGGATTAGATCTAGTTTGTACTTTGAAGAGGTCAAAATAAAAAAAAAAAAACCATTATTTTTCAAAATAATTGAAGAAAAACAAGAATTTTTACGCAAATTTAGTTTTTGACAAAATACTTGAAATATATTTACTAAATGTTAATATGATCATTCTCTATACATAATATAATCTTTGAAATAGTTGCACTGTTTGAATTTTTATAGATAATTAAAATTGGTTTTTTTTTTAAATTTATTTCTATTATAAATATCGATAACCAAAATTGTACATGGTCAAAAAAATTGAAATTGAATGCAAGATCCTACATGAGAAGTTATAAAAATTATATAATTGTGTTTGAAACACCAGAGAGTGCATAAGTAATAAAATCAAAATATTTTGATTATTTTTTAACTTTTTATAGAGATATTTGAAAACATTTATAGTTAAAATATTTCTAGCAAGCATTTAAATTTTAAAGTTCGACAAAATTCGTAAAATCTCGGATTTTTTAAAATTATTTTGTAGTTAAAAAATCATAAAAGTTTTCATGTTACATCTAAGATTTGAAAATTTAATACGAGATTTCCAAAAAGTTTTTCTTACAAGTTTTTTTCAACCTTTATTATATATCAGACGAAATTCAAAATAATGTTTTATAAGCATATGAAGTTTAAATTTTTACGACATTGTTTATTCATCAATAAAATAACTATATCTCTTTAAACAATTTTTATATTTTGTTATTGTAATTTAAAAACAAATAATCATCGATACTCAAAATATTTATAAAATGTTTATATGTTCATTTTCTATATATTGTAATACATTTTTCAAATTATTTCGACTCTTTTTTTAGTTTTTTATTGACATTTAAGATCTTTTATTTCTATAGATATTGATAAAAAGTTTTTCGCTCTATCAAAAAGCTTGAAAATTTAATACACATTGACCCAACATAATTTGTTCTTTTAGATATTTTAAATTATTTAAAATACATATGAACAATTTATTTTTATAAGCATTTGAAATTTAAATTTTGACAAAATCACAAAAATTAGCAAAATTTTATACAATTGAAAGTTTATAAAATGTGCAATTTTTTACAGTTAAGACATAAAAATGTAATACACGATATGTCGATATTTAAGAACTCTTTCATACTGAAACTAAAATATTTAATGATATATGTATAAATACAACTATTTTAGATTTTTTAAGTTCAAATTTGGACGAAATTGAATATTTAAATTATGAATAACAGTATTCATTATTTATAAAAAAAAAAATTTCGCAAGGACATTAAAATGTATACCTATATGATTTAATTTTATAGTATTTTTTTAAAAAAAATTACAATAACTTAAATAAATATTAAAAGGATGGAGGACTCATAAAGCATCCTCACTCGTTATTTCTTTTTCAACTACCAATGCAATTATTCAAAATCTGATATTTTAAGTTTTAAATATACTTATAAGTCTTTATAACCTATAAAGAACATATTTTTAAATTCTTGATATATTTTTGTAATACTTAAGCCTTAAGTCTTAAGAAATGCCCTGCTTAGAAACAAGCTTCTGTTTTTATTGTAATCAAATAATATAATCCTCCAAAAAGCAAATACTAATTAAAACTCTATTACACATTTAATCAATGTAACACACATTTAAAATAAATTGAAAATGTAGTATAATTAATCGGTAATCAATGAAAAATAAATATTAACTTCACGATTATTTAAAATAATACATATTTTACATTTGGTATATAAAAATAATAAAAATTTGTAATTGTGTTTACAATTTATTTACTATGGTCTGTGTTTATCAATAAATTGATGTTAGCGTATCAACAAGTAACTATTATACTCCAAACAGTCCAAACTATTTCAGATAATTATTTCATTTAAACTAGTATAATCCATTATTACAATAATTTAAAATCATTAGTACTACTGCAAATAGTACGAACAATATGGTTGCCAAACAGTATTCATGTAATTATGTTATTGTTATAGAATTTAACATTCAAACACCTTCAACAAGGGAGATCACTAATTGTGTGCATTCGACATATTTTATTCACAAACTTGTTTAGTAATCACTGATTATCAGGGCTCGGGACTTAAAGCATTTACTTATTTTTATGGATTGGCTTAAAATGTAACAGAGTGCTATTGAAGTGTATGCCATTTCAAAATACGTTCAATTATAAAATTTAAGCTTTTTTTGCTTTTTTTCAACGATTTTTGAAAAATATGCTTATTTTCAATTTTTCTAAGTTTTTTGCTTTTTTGACCAGTTTTTCTATTTTTTACGGCTTTTTCAGAAAATCCCTCGGAAAATCTATAAATAATAAGGCAAAATATCTCGAAAATGAAGTATAATTTTTTTACAATATAAAGATTTTTTTTTTATTTTTAAGTTAGAAACTTTTTCTAATTATTTTGTTTCAACATTTTTTTAGTCTTTAACTGTATTATTTTTAGCACAGTTACAAATTATGTCTAGTATCTACTTTATCATGTAAAAAGAAAGTTTTTTTTTTTATTAAATATTTTTTTTTAATTTAATTTTTTTAAATGCTTATTTGAGTGATTATAATGATGTTTTTAAGTGCTTTTTTACGCGCTTATTTTAAAGATTTTTAAGTGCTTTAAATCTCGAGCTCTGCTGATCATACATAAATACACTTTAAAAGTGTTATACTTAAAGATGTAATTTTATGTTTTTAAATTATAAACACTTTAAGGTACCTAATATTATATAATTTTAAGGCATAGCGATTCCTGTTATAGTTCAAGCAGTCAAAAAAATAATAGTTCGTATATTAGGTAGTACCTCAGATAATATTTGTTGAAAATGGAAATTAATAAATACGGTCAATCGAGTATTTACAGTTTATATGCTGCTATGCTTGTACTTGAAAAACATAAATTCATGGTTATTATTTGTGCGGATGAATCAAAAAGTAATACCATCAGGCATCAAGAATAAATATGGATAAATGGAAAAGCTGAAACAACTTGTAGTTTGTACAATATAGGTAATGCAGTCAAATGTGGTTTATAGATTCATACAATTACAATTATCTGAGTTATTCATTATTCTTACAAACTTGGAAGAATCGAATAGTGAGCTACTTACAGTATGAATAGGTTTAGAGAAGCTGAAGATATTTTAACAAATAATCCTGGTCTAAATGGAAAAAAAACTAAAGATAAATTTATGTATATGTAATTGAAAAAAAATAAAGTATATAAAACTATTAAATCTTACTATGAAGTCATGCCGGGTTAAAATTAATTTAATTATAATTAAGAATTATGTATTTTTAGTTATAATTATACAGTTTTTGTGTGTTTTCAATGAAATTAAATCCGGTCTTTTCTTTTAACATATTATAATCCCCCCCCCCATTGAAAATTCCTGGGCACGCCACTGCGAGCAGAGCTCAGAATCTGAAACATTTACATGATTTTAAATGCGCTCCAATTATAGCAGACCTAGTTTCAAATTATTGACATAGTAAGTATAATGACTGATGAATCTAAAAACGAAATTTCACGAATTTATTTTTTTGGTTTTGACTAAGATACTTTTACAATTTTTTATTATTTGATAATAAATTTACTATAAAAATAATATTTTTTCCGTAGCTATTTTAACGAAATTTTGTTGAAAATTTTATTTCCGTCGTGGTTCAATTTGCGCTACTTTTAAATAACTAAACAATTTTTTTTTACAGATTAACATATTGTATTTTTAATAATTGATTAATCAAGTTCATTTTAATAGTTATACATTTCTAGAAAATTATGAAAAGTATATTAATAAGTATACCTAATTCCAAAGTACAAAAGTCAGTTATATTATAATTATAAATAAATGTATAAAGGTACCTATATTTAAATTTCAACAGTTAAAGTTAAAAATGTGGCGCAGATTACATATTCCATTTCGTTTTCTATCGTGGCACAAATTACCAAAATTCATTTTTAGATGTGGTGTAAAATACATACTTTATTTTTATATTTTGGCACAAATTACATACTACGTACTTACATTTATCTATTGGTGATACAAAATACATAAAATTTTATCTAACACACATACATTTTTCTTAAACTCCTCTTTTGACCGATTTTTTTGATTTTTTTCTTTTTATTTATGCCTTAGGGGGATAAAAATAAAATGTTTAAAATTGATCTCAAGAAAATCTGTTTTAAGAAATTTCATAAATTTACTAGTTTAATTCGCTTTTAATCTTATAGTAACAAACATATCACATAAGTTATTAACGAATAACAAATAGGTATATAATAATATTTTTTATATTAAATAAGTAATATGAATAACTATCTCTACTGAGAGATCTCTTCACTCGGTTAGGTTAAGCTAAAAAACTTTTGGAAACCATTTATATAACTATTAACTATAAAACTATTATAAATTAATAATTTAATGTCTGAAAATTATCTCGATATTAATGATTTATTACCTATTTAAGTAGATTATTGTATTAGCATGTATGATTTTTATTTTTGTTTCTAGTTTTCCATATTTTATAATACTCATCAATAGTTATTTTTATTATTAATGGATAATTTGTAACATTATAACATTTATTCGCTATTTTTATTACTATTACTACATTTTGTTTTGGAGTTTGGCCATAACAATCAAATAAATTTAAATTAAATTAAAAATAACGAAATTCTGCTTGCTAAGTATGATAGGCAGTCATTCTTTATTATTAATATTAACGGTCATCGGTCAAATGTATAATCTGTAGGCTATAAAACTATTTTAAAGTTATAAACACGATGCAGGCACCTTGGTACTAAATAAACTATAAAACATATTCAAATTTTTATATTAAAAAAAAAATCCAAAGGGAGTCTGCTAAGCGATCTCTACGTCATCCACCCACCATACTCGTAAATCTACTCCTGAACTCACCGTCTATCTCGTCACGTAGCAATCAGCATATCACAAAATTGTAAATCCAGGTCAAATAATTTACAATACCTACTCAATTTCAAACAAACTTATCTTATTATATCCTATATTATATTATAGAAACATATATTTACATAGTATGCACTGTTGCAACAGAGACATTCCTGGGGGAAAATTGGACCACCAATATATTGTGTTGACAAATTAGTTTTATTTTTAATATTTCACTAATAAAATATTTTATTTTTAATTGTCGGGTTGATAGCAATAAATAATAATATATCATAATATTCAAATATAATTAGAAATATATATATAGTACTTTAATAATGTACACTATTATTTTTTTTCAATTGTCCACAAACCTTAAAATTCCTATTAATCCTACAACAATTCATATCTGTAGATATAATACGTGTTTTTAATTAATTGTACGTACATATATCATTAGTACCGCCTATGTACATTGCATATTATATTTTATACATACATAACTTTCAAAATTAAATCATTATTTAATATATTCGATCCTGAGCAGAGCGATAAATGTTTAGATTATACAATGATACGTATTTTATTTTATTTTTTATCTGTTGTCACCTTTTGAGTTTTGGGGTAGTAAAATGTCTTCGATTTTCAACTTTGGAGGTGGTTTCTGACGGCAGCAAATTATATTTAGTTGATATTTTTGCTAACAAAAGTAAACAATTTCCAGTAATTTTCTTAGTAATCGAGAAAAACAAAAACAAAGTAAGAAAAAGCTCGACATTTTCACGTAAAACCAGTTAGATTTTATAATTTTTGTCAAAATAATAAAAATTAGTAAATTATTTTGTAGTTAAAAATCCATTACATTTTTTTTATTTCTTAGATTTAAATATATAATACAAAATTTATCATAAGTTTTTCAACCCACTCGATACCTACTATGCAACAGAGTTATACCAACTTAGCCTTTTTTTTTTTTTATAATAAATTTCTAAGAAAGAATATTTTGAAACATTATGTCATATTAATTTATAACTCTTAGTAACAATGTGTACACATAATATATTAATATATAACATATACAATAAAAATATAATTGTATACATTATTATATTATATTATATTATTTATTTGTTTAATTTAATGCCTGAAAGGCTTGAGTACAAATATAATAAGTTGGTTAGCAAAAGTATGATGCATATTATGGATGATATACTGATATAAAGTAATATAACATAATATAACAACAAAATAATAAAATATTAGTAATCATAATCAATAATTAGAGTAATGACGCGGAAAGGTATCTAATTAAAGAAAAAAATCAAAGTTAGATAAATTACTCCCACTTAGGATTCAATTAAATGGACCATAATTTTTTAGATGAGTTTCTGCATGAAATATTGTCAACTTATATCCCTAAGTATATTTTATGAAATGTTTTTGACATATCTATTAAGTAAATTATTAATCTTTGCCAAAAATATTACATTTATTAAATTATTAAAATAATATATAGTTTTACCATATCATTAATACTATTAACTTTTGAGTTAATAGTTAATACTATCTTACTGTAAAACAGTGTAAATTTTTCCATACATTATAATATTAATAGATAATTTATTAATATTTTAAAATTAACCTATATATTTGTGCATAATAAAATTCATAATATACGTAAAAGTTTATGGATTATAATAAAATAATTAACATCATTATTCATCGTTTAAGTAGGTATGTAATTCCATTTTACTTTAAGCTTTAAATGTCTATAAAATATAATTGTATTTATTCATTTCTTAAATATTCTTATTTCAGTATGATACTATGATATACTTATCAGAAATCTTGTACTAAATTCTAATTTTTAGATTTAAATGAAAATTTTTTTTTGAATTTCTTACTATACAAAATAGTTAGTGAATTTGTTTTTATGAATTTGTCAAAATGGTAAATTTAATATTAGAGCAACTTATGAGAAATATTTTTTATTGATATTTATAGAAAAATAAAACTAAACTAAATATCTTTGAAAATGGCTTATGCTTATAAATTAGCTTAAAAAAAAATATAAATACTTAGACAAAGACAATTAAACAGCGTGTAAACAATTCTAACAAAAACATAAAAATCCTTTGGTGAAAATTCCAAGTCTCTATTATGGTTATTCATTTTTTAATTACTAAAAAATATCAAGAATCATTTGAGGATAAATGGTTATTAATTATTATTATGTAGAGATAATTATGAAGAATATGCAATGTCTTACAAATTTTGACTTCAAACAGTTATAAAAAATAGATGCGGAAGTTCCGATAATTTTTTTTTTTTTATAAATTTTTAAGTAGATATACTCAGGGGTGTTCCCATAGGGTATACTACATATACGCCGTATACTCTCAAGATATTTTGTCAGAAATATGGGTATACTGCGTATACTCTCAAATTATATACAAAAAAAAACTGGTTTTGGTTACTCAGAAAATGCTACGAAAGTCAATTATTATTTATGACGCTGATAACGGAAATATGACACTTATATCTTACAACTATTATTAGATTCTCAGAAAACAAGAAACGAACTATCGCGTTAGATGATGGAAATGCGTCTGACTCTGAACACGATTAATTTAATCAGTACATCCGTTACCGCCGACTTGTAACATTTTATTATTTTTATAAATCGATTGTGCGTTGTGTGATCTACCGTTTGTGTTTACCGTGAATAAGTTCTTAATTCTTTTATTAATTATTATTTACTAACGTATTCATTTTATTTGAGCAGTTTTATTAATTTATTTAATTGAGTTTAATTAACTATCCTAATCTGTTTTACTGTATAAAGTGTTATTTAAATTTTTATCAAAATATGAGTTCGAATTTTAAACGTGAAAGCGGAACACTTGATAGTTTTTTTATGCCCCGAGAAAAAAAACCTAAAAATGCGACTAATACTGCCATTTGTGCTACTAGTTCACACGAGCTAGTGATGCCCAATGAAGATAATTTTGTTAGTGATAGTCAAATCGATAATCAAATACAAGATGTATGGGATACTTCCAAAATTTGGCCTGCATTATGGACAAAAGAACAGGTAATAGAGTTTCAAAAGAAAAACTCATGGTTAAGTAGCAAAAATGGGAAACTAGGATGTAATAATTGCATTCAAGCTAAAAATAGTATCAATTTTCAAAAATCTAACATCGATAGCAAAGTTCGAATTTCTTCTGAGTGGGTAGGCTTTGAAATCATAGCTGCTGGGTGTAATCGTACAAATCAACTGGCTTCATTAAGAAATAAAATTAAACAACATTCAGAAAGCAAAGCTCATGTGTTAGCTGAAAACATATTGAAAAAAAGCTCAGACAAAGTATTAGATAAAATGTTCGAACGTATATCTGAAGTAGAGATTGATTCCAATACGCGACTTTTTAGAACTGTATATTGCTTGGCAAAAAATCACCGTCCCTTTAAACAGTTTGAAGAACTTGTTCAATTACAACAAATCAATGGATTGGACATGGGATCTTCCTTACATAGCAGAATAACTGCCACTCGAATGGTAAACGTCATTGCAAAGGAGATGCGCAAACGACTTATTTTACGCCTTATACAGTCGAATTCGAAATTTACCATAATGATTGACGAATCAACAACGCTGAGTACCAAATGTACACTAATTTTGTATATTTCATCATATTTTGACGTAGAATCGCCGGTTGTAGCATTCTTAGACCTGATTGACTTAGATAGACAAGATGCTGAAACTATCGAAAAATCTATTTGGTTAAGTTTAGAATGTAATGGGATATCAACATCGTTTGCATTAAACAACTGGATTGCTTTTGCCAGTGACGGAGCAAGTGTAATGACGGGTAAGAAAGCTGGAGTTGCTACTAAACTACGCGAAAAAATTCCGAATCTATTTACCTGGCATTGTTTATGTCATCGCCTCGAACTCTCAGTACATGACGTAATAAAAGATTGTACTGGAGTCTCTCGTTTCCAAAGTCTAATGGACAAACTCTACGCTTACTATCATCAAAGTCCTAAAAATTCAATGGGTTTAGATAAATCTTGTGTTGAAGTAGGCATTGAAATGAAAAAAATAGGTCGTGTTTTGAATGTACGCTGGTCTGCAAGCAGTTTTCGAACTATAAAAGCCATATGGAATAATTATCCGGGAATATATTTACATGTTAGTAAAACACATGATGTGACATCAAATGGCATAAAAAAAAAATTAGAATCCTCTTCTTTTTTGGAGGAACTTGGACTTTTTTACGATGTTCTTTCTGAGCTTGCAATGTTATCTTGTATATTACAGTCCAGAAAAACAACTCTAATGCGTGCCCAGTCGGAGATAAATAGAACGATTAGAATTTTAGAAAGTCTGAAAGCTGAACCTGGGGAAAAAGAAAAGGAAATTATAGAAGCTATTCAGAAAGGAATTAACAAAGGTGTCAATATTACAATGACAAAATCAGGAGGGATTAACAGGTTACAATTTTTGCAAAATTTAGTAGACAGAATGCGTCAACGCTTATTTGATGACTCAAAAAATAAAACAATGCTAGAAGACATTCAGGTAAAGAAAAAAACTATTATTTTGATAATTTATTTCAATATTTTGATTATTTAAACAGAATAAATGAATATTTAATAAATCGTCTTTTATTTTATAGGTAATTGATGAAGTGTTCAAAGTAGCAATTAATGATGCAAAGGGAGAAGATGAAGTTAAAAGAGTATCACGGACATTAGGTTTTTCTGAATTTGAAAGTGTAGTTGACTTCCGTTCAAGAAATGTTTTTTCTAGTTTCATGAAAGCATTAAATATACTCCCAACTTCAACAGCTGATTGTGAACGAGGGTTTTCCGATATGAATTTGACAATAACTGATTTAAGGACTAGCTTAAACATTGAAAATGTGTCAGATTTGATGTTCATCTCTATCAATGGCCCTTCAATTGCAGATTTTAATCCTAGACCTTATATTAAAATTTGGTTAAGAGATCACCGTTCTGCCGTTTCCACTCCTAGAGGTAAAGAAAGAAAAGAAATAGACGACGAAAATAAGATGCAGAAATTATTTTTTAACAATTTATTTAATTAAATTTTTTAGTATTTGTATATTTTCATATTTTATTGACTTATAAAGGTAATTTCAAGCTTTTTTTAAAAGTTTGATTTTTTTTTTCATATTTTTAACACATCCTTTATAATTATAGACCACAGTAAAAATATTTGTATATTATTAAATATTCATGTTTATTACTTTTATTTTAAAAAGATTTATGAGTATTTTTAAATACTTAAAAAAAGGTTCTATTTGTATCATTCTACCCTCCCTTGTTTAAATCATGGATCTTCACCTTGACTAGAGTCTTAGTATACTCTCAAAAAAAATATTGGGAACACCTCTGGATATACTTTAAGTAGTAAACTAATGAGGAATATTATATTCAATTATACAATATTCAAATTAAAAACAAAAATGTTTATGAATTTCTAAATATAAAATAATTTGCAATTTTTCGTGGTTTTAAAGAATTTCGAATTGAAAATCGAAGCATTATTAGTGCTCTCCCTGTTAAAAAAAGGCGATGACAGGCACAAAATTAAATACATCATTATAAAATAAATACATTCTTTGATTCACTCAGTGTCTAAAAAATCTAACTAACTATATATTTCAAACTAAACATTCACACACGACTTAGTAGTTAGAACGCTGATAAAGTCAATAATAATTTGTATGATAATAGGTATTAAGGGTAAGCATTTGTAAATAAATTATAATTTATTGTTATTACTTTAACATAATACCTAGGTGCAGTCTTTATTTTATAATATATTGTCATTTTGTCATTTCGAGCGCGTACACAAACAATACATCTATTGATATACAATGGTATCACAAAACATAACGGGAGACGGAGATCATTTTTCGTGACAATGGTTATTGTGATTACAGATTTTAAATTCTAGAAAAAAAAATCATGTCTACGTTTCTTCTGTGGGATATATCGTTTATTCTGTAAAATACGTCTTAATTTCTTCAAAGGCGTATTACACTTCATTAATAATACTTAAATAGGATGTATTGTTGATGAACGGTTTCCCCACATACATTAATATAATCGTTTTTAAAATAATAATTATTGTTAATTGTTTCACATTTACTTATTATGCATAGATATTGTATAGATTGTAAATAAAGGCTTTAAATTTTAAAAATAAGTAGGTATCACACTAATTTATTGTTTATTATTTACTGTAACAGATTGTTAAATAAAAAACTAAGTTTTTATTTTATTATATTTACAATCTGTATAGTTTATAAACAATTAATACAATAAGTAAATTAGTTAACGATTAAACAGGACTTGAAAAACATGAAGAAAAAGAGCATCCATCAACATTTCAAAGACTACAGACAAAATAAAAAATTAGGTTAAAAAAAAGTTGTGGCTTTTCCTAATAAATACTACAAATCATACAAATTAAATATAACGTAATATATTAAATTCAAATTATTTTTTTATGTTATATTGTATTATACTATTACAGTATACAAACTAAGTATACACTATATATACATAAAGTTTTTATAGTAAGAAAGGTTCAGCGAAAAAAACATAAGCAAAGTTATTCTTACTAACTAAATGTACAAAAAATATGGATTTTAAAGTATCTATTTATAGTTCGTTAAAATTCAAAAAAAAATATAGGCTATTATTATTGATTAGGATTTAGTGATGACAAAGAACATTAAATAATAACTTTAAAAATTAAAATATTAGAAATCCCATCTTAAAAAAATTAGTAAATTTATAAAAAATAAATAATGGTTTTTCTTATTAATTTTATAAATAAAATGTTTACATAGCAAAATTTTAAAACTTAACCAAAATTACTTATTTTTTTGAAAAAATAAAATTTAAAAAATTAACTTTGATTTTAATAGCTTTGACATAAATCGAAAAATCGAATAATAAGAAATTGTATTATTAATGAATAATGGCAAATGGTTAAAAATTATCTGAAATTAAGTACCAAAATGGGCTAAAAATGTCAAAAAAACCTAAAAATAAAAAGAAGCTTATAAGTTATAACTATGTTTAAATCAACATAATTAAATACTAAATCGTATAGGTATTATTATTATTATAAATATTTATTTCACAGAGTAGGTATACCAGTGTATTAGGCTTATGATAACAAGTAACAACGTTTCCTTTATAATAGTTGAGCATAATTTTATATTATCCTCGTACAAAAAATTATATGTATAATTATACATATGTAATCTATATCTATTGTATATAATATTTAAATATTTGTCAATGTATATATACTTGAATCAGTGTTGTATACAACGATGCTAAATTATAATGGTAAACCAAATGTAAGCTTTACATACATTCTAAATATATCCGTTAGGTGAAATTTAACAAGTACTAGACCTGTTGTATGACTACCTAACCTGTGTGGATGAGTTTCATAAAGAATGCTCGAATTTATTTGATAGGGAATATTTAACTCTGTTGTGAGTTTATGACCAGCCAGTAAGTTGAACGATGATGAAAATGTTTCTAGGGTAGTCATTAATAAATGCCTAGATACCCACGTAGTTTAAAATTGAATTTCCGGTTTCCGGAAAATCAACAGTGTTACATATATATATTAAAACGCAACGAGAACAAAATTAAGATCAACTTATTTTTTAATAGGTAGGTGGTATACTGTTCATTTTTTGTATACAAATATATACCTATTTACGTAGTCGTATCGTATCATAGTTGTATTCTTAATCTAGTAGGTAGTAGAGGCACTTGAGTAATAATAATAAATAATTAATTTTTCTTCGATGTGAGTTGCGATAGCCAATTTCAAAGTGCCAATCTTTATTACTCACTTACTACATAGGTACCTACTAGTGACAAATCACAAAAAAAAAAATTTAGTGATTATCACTGTTCAACAATGTACATCATACCTACACTTGTTTATTTTATCCATGTTCTGACAATAAATATATTTTTTTTATAATAATGAGGTGAGGGACATAAATAACGAGTATCGACTACCAACTATAGGAAAATATCATAATAGCTTAATAATTTTTCCATCGCCCCCAACACTGTACTGCCTGTAATTATATTATTATAATACGTACACTGCAAACTAACCTGTTATATGATCTCGTCTCTGGGTTAAATCGCCTCAACTATCCGCTGACTAATATTACTCTTTAGGCTAGTGGCGGCCGACCAACTGCACGACGTACCCAAAGTCGTGACGTTGAACAATAAATTCGTATCGAATGAACGGCGGAGTCGGCGGACCGACGACTGGAAACGGAATGAACGGGCGCCGGTACGCGCGGCGCGAAATTTCGAATCACACCGGCTCCCGATGTTGTTCCGGGCCAATGAAAGCTCGCCGTCGTCCGGTCGCGCTGTCTCGGGATTTCGTGTGTTTTATTTTCGTTGCACTCGCTCTTCGCACGATTTGGTGGGTGGAGTGATTTTTCCGTTTTCCCGCCACCCGACGGAGACGGACAAGTACATACCGCCACCGGGTCGGAAAGTTTCTGCGAAAACCTTCCAATCGCGCATGCGATGTTATCGATATATTTAAAATATAATCGGCTTTAACGTCAAACTCATTTTTATATTTATACATTGATAATAAGCATTTGTGTTGATATAGGTATTATCGGCTCTCAAAGACAATATAATATAATATTATAATATCTATTAAATAATAATATCAACTCTATGTCTCTATTAGATAGGTACTGACAGAGTAGCACGTTTAACCCACGAAATTTATCGTGAGCATATATTATGTCTTGAAAAGTTGAAACAGGTAAGGTTTTCATTATAAAAAACTAAAGTAACATCCTACACCGCTTTAAAATATCCAATCGATAGAGAATGTACAAATAAATACTTGTAAGTACCCACACTTTCATTTGTTCTTAGAAGTTAGAATAATTATATAACGTCTCTATGTCTCATACTCTCATAAACTACCTACCTATCTACTTATTACACATTTGTTGATTGAGATGTTGTTTTAATATAATTATTAAAATATTTTTGGTTAATGCATTTCAATTAAAATGCATGCTACATTATAATCAAAACACTTTAAGGCTATAAGTAGGTTCAAATAGTAAAAAGAATAAAATCAATACATTATTAACATTTTTAATACCTACTTATGCTTTAAAAAAGGAAAAAAATTTGAACATGTCGGCGTGTAATGCCATTTTTTAAGGAAGTTTTCTGTTCATACTCCACATGTAGTTCAGTCATATTGACAGTTGTATAATATATACAAAAATTTTATAGATATTTAGAAAAAAACCTTACCTATACAATTTTACTAATTATTAAAGTAAATATTTGTTGTTTTTTGTATAAATGGGTACTATATTAAGTTTTTTTGATCAATGATTAATGGTAGAATTGCAGTTAAGTGAATTTTACCCTCAATTAATTAATGTAATAACTAATTAATGCTTTCATCATTTGAAATTTGAGTTATTAAATTTGAAGGCTATAGTCAAATATCAAACACTTACGTCATTAAAATACACTTTTAAAATTAAAATAAGACCTACTTAATAAAAATTAACATAAGTATTTACTAATGAATACATCACCAAATAGAATTACTGTGTTACTATAATTTTATTAGAATACATAAATTTTAATGTTTTAATTAATTCAAATATTATAAGTACCTAACTTTATTAATATAATGATGATAATAAAAATGTTCTAGTTTAGTAAGATCATCTATTCTGATATATCTTTGATATTTAAAATATTAGATTTTTTTTTTTGTATGTTTATAATAGGCAGATTTATAAATCTATCTTGAAATAATGACTTTAATGATTTATTTTTCTCATTATCATATCTAAGAAAGAATACAGACTGTTTTTAGTAGTTTACTAAGATTATAACGGTAATTCTAAGTCTATAGAATTATGGGTGGATTTTGCCAACAATCATGACAAATATTTTTTGCATGTTAAAAAAATGTTTTCTAATTTTTAACATTTCAACTTTGTAAATTTGGAAATATTCTCATCAAATTATAAATGTTGGTACTTAAATTAAAACACATTTATAAACTTAGCCTCCCCCAATAGTGCCAATGGTTCCCGCCAACAAAATAAAACAGAGTAAGGTTAATATGGTAAGAAAGCAGGTATTTCTATTAGTTAAATTTATTTTTAAAGGAGGGTTGAGAGTATACACAAAGCATATTCATTAAAAAATCTCTTATGCCATGTAATTTATAAATAAAATAAATACACACACATATCAATGAATAGCTAAACATATCAATATTTATTAAGCATCAAATCTGTAACTAGTTTAATAAACATTAAATAAAGCATTGGAAATTGAGATATGTATAAGATTAACAAATTAAAAATAGCATAAAAGTATATTAATTAAATCTTAAGTTGTTAAATAATAAAAAATTATATTTATGCTTAACTAAAAATAATCATTCAATAAAAAAATTTAACTTAAATGTATATTGAAAATTATTATTAATTTAAAATTCTTTAAATAATTTTAAAAAACGATTATTAATATTTTTACCATGAGAATTCATTTTAATTAGTTATACAATTTTAAAAATTGTTTTTTTTTTAAATAAAATACTATAATATATACTGAATATCATCAATTACTATGTTATAATTATAAAATAGTTTAATTTAGAAACCTTAAAATTTAAGCATTTAAGCATTTAATGCTCACATTTTTCTTGACTAAAGTTATGGTTAAAGAACAATAATTATTTCACAATGTATTGTAGTCTAATTGGGTATCTTAAATATCATTTAATTATTTAATAAATAAAAGTACATGTGTTCTAAATACCAGTTCCAACTATGTAAATCCAAATAGATTTAAGAAAAAGAAATGACTAGTTATGAAACAAGTAATAATATTAGTATTGAGTCAAAGGTAAATTTATTTTAACATATTAATTAAAATCAATAAGAAAAAACCCATAAATCGATATATCAAAAATATTATTAATAGATAGACAGAAAATTTGTATGATTAATAAAAACATATTTATATATATATGTGTATTTTAATTACTTTCAATGTACTTACTAACTGTAATTTAAATAATCTTGAAAACCAATATTCTTTAGACATTTTGTTTAATAGCATTTATACAAATAAAAAAACCTGACTGCTTAATACTTTATTACCACATTTATTTCTAAGTAAAGCTGTAATATGTTATTTTTGTATAGTGATATATTTCAAATATAGTTTGATAAGTCAAGAAAGTATATTTATATTATAAGTAGAGTAAGTATTTGTAATTATTTATTTAATAAAAATTATTGTTTGTGTATTTGGATTAAAGTAAATAGAATACACTAATAATTAAGTAGGAAACATTATTAGTATTATAAATATTATTAATCAATATCAACATTTTTGTGATATAAATATGGAATGCATTTTTAAATAATATTATATTGATTGCGTTATTTCGAACATAATATATAATTTATCAAATTTATTTTCATATATTTTGTACTGTTAGCTTAACTGTTTTATGATTTACATATTATAAGGAACTTCTTCCAACAATCTAATAATAAAAGTAAAATTAAAATTATATTTGAATGCTAATTTTTACTTAAAGTAAAAAGCAATAATTCAATTTAGTAATAGTTTACTTTTTAAAGTCTTTTTTCAATCAATTATTACAGTTGAATATCTATTGGAGAAATAATTATTATGTAGTTTCCTACAAGATAATATGTTTTTTAAATTTTTTACACACAACTAAGTACGTAATTTACATACTTTTCTAATAGCTTAAGAAAAAAACGAATGATATAAATATGTAAGGTGATTTGTCCTTTATTCGGTTATTATCTCCCATGATCCAATGCGATATTTAAACCATATTTTAAGTACGTCAAAACCCATTTCCAGCCAACTCCACACAGGAACTATTTTTGAGCCTATAAAAAATAAATGAATGAAATATCATAACAATTAACTATTATTTTAAATTTACCTTCAATCTCTGTCCAATTAACTGGTATTTCAGTTAATTTAAATTTCAACTTTTCAGCAATGTATAACATTTCTACATCAAACGCCCTAATAAATAACAACAACAAAAAAATAAATAAGTGAAAAAAATTTAAGTTTTAGAAATATATTTATTTATATACCATCCATTAACGTGTAAATTATCAAACAAAATTCTTGCAGCTGGTCGAGTGAATAATTTAAAGCCACATTGTGTATCTTTGATAGTACGTACACCAAATAACCAGACATGAATATGAAAGCACACCATCAAAATAGTACGAAATATACTTCTTTGAGCCTTAGATTCTGTTTCTAAATGGGCACGTGAGCCGCACACAACCGCATGTAAGTTATTAGCACACTCAGTAATATCATCTAATTAAATATAAAAAATGTATAAAGTATTAAAAGAAAATTAAAAAAAAATTTTAAGTAAATTAAGACAGTGTTGCAACTCATGGTAGGTTAATAAACAACATATGTTAAATATAAGTAAAATGTAATAAACTGAAATAAATTTAATTGTTGCATAAGATAAAAGTTCAATAACCAATAACTTATTTTTAAATAATCTATAAAAAAATAAGTATAAAATGTTGAGCATGTATCAATTGTTATTAACTATGAAATTTGTTATTTAATTATTTTATAATTTCACAAAATGTATTAGCTCATATGTTTACATTAAAATAAAAAATATACTATATTTATGAATTAGAATAGAAACAATCTCTAAGAACATTATCTATAGTAAGTATTGTATAGAATAATTAGTTATTTTATACAATCTTCAATTGAGAGTAATTAATTATTTTGATATTAAAAAACACTGATTTCATTTAGGAAAAATTATTTATACATAAAATATTTTTCATAAATAATTTGAACAAAATGGAAAAAAAAATTAATAATTTTTGTATAAATACACAAAAATATAAACAATATAAAAAAAGTACTTCCTACAATTTTTATTTAACTTGTTAACAATATTTAAAAAACTTAAAATTTGATTTATTATTTACCTATGTTTGAAATGTGGAATACCTAGAATGTATTATTGTAAGATTAACTTTGGGGACATTATGAATTACACTATATTATAAAATTCTTATGAAAAATACTTTGGTACATAAAACATTTAATGGTATACCAATATTTAAAAATCCTTGACCAATTTTTATTTTTTATTTAAAATATAAATAACACACGATAAGCAATACGTGTATAAGTGTAGAATAAACAGTATTGTAGACACAAATAGAAGTGAGACAAATGTTCATAAGTTATAAATATTTTTAAGAGGTGAAGTACTATCTGGCTGTGTGAATTATTTTTACTATTATTTATTATTTAATATAATAATAAATTTAATTGTCATACGATAATCAAAACAACACAAACTAGTTCACATACCACATAAATTTAATTTTTAATCTTAAGTACTTTTTAGGGGAATTTATAAAATATCAAGTTGAGTAATAAATTATAAGGTTTTAGGTTCACCTTTATTTAGTTAGTATATATTATAGTATCTAAATATTTCGAGAAATAATATCATATCATATTTTAATGATAATATATCTAAAAGTATAATGGACATATAATTACATAAAATCGCTAGCATAAAATTCAAATTGTATTTATAAATCTAACTAAAATTCTAATCATTTCTAAATTTAGATTTGTACTTTGATCTTGTCTAAATTAATAAATAAGTATTAAATTAATGAAAAAGCATTTTTTGCAAATGCATAATATTACTATAAAATAAATTTGTTAGAATATAATATTTTGATTATGACTTGTCCATTATTCCTTAGATATTTTAACTATTAATTTTAAATGAGCAACAAAACCAAGCCATTTGGTATTTTCCAAAATGCCAATTACATGTACAAATAAAACCATACAACTTAAGAGATAATTGATGTAGTTTTTATTTATGTTTTAGTAGCTTAAGTAAAAAATATCTTGTGTATTATCTTTTATTATTACTTGGTGCTAAGTAGTGTAATACTGTTTCTAATTTATCTAAATCTTCAAATTTTGTTGCACCGTCAGCATCAGCAAATAACAATGTACGTCCACGTGCACTTTGCATTCCCTATATAAAAATATATTTTAATAACTTAATACTTAGAATATCTCATTAATCAGTAAAAATTCTACTCACCAAGCAAACTGCACCTCCCTTTCCACGATTTTCTTGTAATTTTAAAAGACGTATCTGATTTGAACCATACTGTTGTACATACTCCATAACAATATCGCATGTTCTATCGACACTTCCATCACTAACAACAATTACTTCAAATGTTGACTTTCGACTAACGTCAGTCAAGAAATGCAAGCACGATTCGAGCATAGGCCTTACTAAACACAACATTTTAAAACAAATAAAATAAAAAAATTAATTTGTCTTACTCCTGTCTTGTTCGTTATACGCAGGCACTATGACTGACAAATCCAAAGTGCATTCATCCTTCAGACTAGGGAACGGTTTTTGCTGACCGTTTTCGTCCATGAAGTGTTTTTCATCGTCAGTCCTATGCTGAAACACGCAAGGAGATGCCCTGAAGTACAACATCCAGTACACAAACGACGTAAACAAAAACTGAAACACAAGAGAAGTTTAGAGCGTAAACGAACGAAAAACGCGACTACGATAAATACTAACTACGGCCCCGAAAAGTATTTGTGTTATGAATGGAAACAGTTCACTGAAAGTGATCATCGATATCGGAGAGCCAATGTGGCTATTAATCATTACGGTGCCCGCTGCCATTATCACGTACACGTCATGCAAATGCGAACAAAGTACAAAGATGACTACTGACTGCTTGAAACGTCAATAAAGCTATTGACTAGATCCGGGGACTGTTTTGAGTTGTCCGTGACGCGCCGCCGAGGTGGAACGGTATCAGTCGGCTGTCGACTTTTATTCCTTATTCCTCTTATCGGTATGGAGGTAAGAAAGACACGTACAGAATTCAGTAGACGCCTTATCTCAGTACGTAATGTTTGATTATAATTTATTGTTATTGTTATTTTTTATATTATCCCGTACGTATGAAATAGTTTACGTTTGCTGATAACAGTTTTATTTTTTACCGATTAAAATTTTAAATTTATTACCCAGTCTTATATAAATATTATGTTATAGTATTTTTTGTTCAACTTTGTACATAATCCACAAACGTGTTTGCTGATGATGACTGCAACAAGTGTGTTGCGGCAACATCAAAATAAATAAAAATAATAATGTCTAACACTATTGCTCAAAAATACACGTCCTATCTACGCATCTGTTAAATGATATTTTTTGAAATCAAAAAAATGAAGTGTTTATTTCATTTCTCGTTGATGATTTTACTGCTCATTCAACACAGCTCCTGTTCGCGTCATTATGACAGTCATCGTCTCTTACAATTAAGGTGTGTCTCAACATTTCCTGTTTTTGTCCAAATCCATAGAAGAATTAATTTGTTCTTTGTATTTTAAAGATCGGAGGTGAAAGAAATGTTTGAACATGCTTATCATGGCTATATGAAATATGCTTATCCTTATGACGAGTTACGACCATTGACGTGTGATGGTGTGGACACTTGGGGCAGGTACATACACCTTGTTCAGTCATTTCAATAATGAATATACAATAAACATGTAATAACTTATTTATAGTTACTCATTATCATTGATTGATGCTCTAGACACTCTAGTTGTGATGGGACTACATGATGAATTTAATAAGGCAGTTGACTACATAAAATATAATGTTTCATTTGACGCTGATATCAATGTATCAGTTTTTGAGACAAACATAAGAGTTGTAGGTGGACTGCTAAGTGCTCATATGTTATCTCATAGGTACACATTTTTTCTAAAAACTCAATATAAATTACAATACCTACTGTTCATAACTAAACATTATTATTACCATATAATTATTATTCTTTATAATTAGAGCTACAACTGAATTAGAAATTGGATGGCCATGTAATGGACCATTGTTACGCATGGCTGAAGATGTAGCTAGAAGATTATTACCAGCATTTGATACCCCTACTGGTATGCCTTATGGAACAGTTAATCTTCGATCTGGTGTACCCGAAGGTGAAACAACTGTAACTTGTACAGCAGGAATTGGTACATTCATATTAGAATTTGGAACTTTGTCTCGGCTAACTGGTGATTTTATATTTGAACAGGTAAATGATAAGTATATTATAATATTATTATTCACCATCATTTTAAAATATATTTTGATTTTTTTCAAATTCAGCTGAGGTGATTTACAATTTAAGTGAACTGGTTAAAAGTGTATAGTTAATTGTAATAATTTAAATAAAAAATATTTAATAGGTATCTATTTAAATAATTACATAATACTACTATAACATGCGTAAGTAATTCCTATCTTCTAAATTTCTAATTTTGATACAAATGTTTTAAATAAATATTTTGATCATAAAATATATAGTAATTTAATGTTAAATTAAATTTTTTATACACAATGCTTCATAGTATTTGTTGCTATCAATTCATTTTTGTAATTAATAAACATTTTAGGCTATTTGAGTTTTCCAAAAATTTTAAATTAAATTTTGAACTTAGCTATAGGTGGTAGTAATTATTTATGACATAAATTGCTGTTATCTGTTCAATTTATAAAATCATTAATATTTAGATTTTGTATATTTATCTTAATTAATGTTAATTAAATCTAAGCAGTTTGATCCAATTTCCAACTATAATATTTATAAATAAATAAATTACACATGATAATATAATCTTACTACTCTGTAATAAATCATTTTCTAAAATAATTAATAGCCTAATATATGTGTAATATATGAAGCTTTTTATAGATCAATTAAAAATTAATTTTCATAATTCCATAATAAAAATAATAATATATTTATAAAGGAAGTAGTAGGTGTATTAATAGTTATGGACTTCGACAAAGTATTTATTTATGCATATCTTTTATAATTTACTGTCTACTACATACTATACAACATACATATCAGAGGTCATCAATATTTTTAATATTAATATTTCAAAAAAATATTACAAAGCTTAGTTGTTGTTGAAGCTTTATAGGGAACGGATTTTATTGTTAAGAGATATTTTAGATCTAATAAAAAATGTGTACAATTTAAATCATTCTAACTGAAATAAACCCAAATTTATTTTACATTTATAAATATATATATTTTTTTTTAGTATTTATTTCATACATATTTTAATGACTTTTGATGTTTCTTTGATTTATGACAATGTTTAACATCATCTGCTTTGTCTAAAACAACAAGATAAGTAATTTTTGATGATCACCAAATTTAATATTCTACGTTATCTAAATGGAATTTATATACTTATTTTCGGTATGCCGCTAATTAATTAGTTCAGTTATTGCACTAGTAGGTATGTAGGCATATTGTATACACTATTATCGATATTGGTATTGCCGTACAATAAAAATATAAAACAAGAAAGTAGTGTTTGACAATCATTTTTGGTAGTCACGTGTACATCTAATTTCTAATTTTTTTTAATGCCCAGAGTTGTGATATCAAAATTGAAAAACGAATTATTATTTAAAAGAGTTTCCTATATTATTCGTATTACTCTTATTTAATATTAATATTTATAAAATATTTAATTTTTGTAATTTTCAATATTAATACATTTTTTCAATATTTACATATTTTAAGAAAAATTGGTACATGTACCTATGATTTTTTTATTACAATAAAATCGGTTCCGTAATAATAATAATAATAATAATAATAATACAAAATGTGCTAATAAATATATAACATTTTTATTTTTATTTTTTATCTAATGGAAAATATATATATTTCTTTGTGTGAGTTCAAAACTTATCATTTGAATTATTTAAATTTGAAATTTTTGATTTTTTATTAATAAATGATAAGTGAAACTAAAATTAATTTCTAAGTCATATTATTTTATTTATTTATTCTTTTATAACTATCTTGGTCAATTAGGTATTTTATACCTATGGTTAAAATATAACATTAAAGTAAATTAATTTTTCATTGATTAGCTAATAGCTAATCAAAAAAATATATTAATAAAAAACTTTTTCTTTTAAAAAATCAAAAAAATTTTAAAGACTGGTAGAATATTATAATTTTGAACTCCCAATAAATAGACTTCACATGTTAATTAACTTACCTAACATTCCATTTCAAAATAATGAAATTTCTAAAAATGTTTTTCTTTTGATTATTTTAAACATTATAACTGTAAATGATATTTTATTATTTGATAGGTAGCTTTAAAAGCTCTCCATTCGTTGTTCAACCATAGATCTAAAATGGGATTAATGGGTAATCATTTGGACGTGGCCTCTGGATTATGGATTGCGCATGATTCAGGCATTGGTGGTGGGATTGATTCATATTTTGAGTACTTAATTAAAGGCTCTCTGCTATTTAACCTGCCTCATCTAAGAAGTATGTTTGATGAATTAAGAAAACCTATTGATAAGTACTCAGCAACTTCCACTGGGTGGTATTTTTGGGTGAACATGCAAAAGGGCCAAGTGACAATGCCTATATATCAGTCATTAGAATCATATTGGCCAGGGCTTTTAAGTCTAATAGGTAATTATACCTTAACATCATTAATAATTCGGATATTTAATATTATCTTTTAAGACTTATTTTGATTCTATTATTTTAGGTGACATAGATATTGCCATGAAATCAATGTCAAATTATCATGATGTACTTAAATTATACGGTTTTACTCCTGAAGTTTACAATGTTGTCAATCAAGAGGCTGCCAGAGATTCATTCCCATTACGCCCTGAATTAGTTGAGTCTGCAATGTATTTGTATAAAGCAACTAATGGAGACCCTTATTTACTAGACATAGGTAGTGACATTCTACGTTCCATTCAACATAGTAGTCGTACTCAATGTGGATATGCCACGGTAATATACATATTTATATTTATTAATTTGTATTTATTTAAAATTTTCATATTTTTAAACAAGAATAAAAGCTGTGTTCGAGTAGTGTTTATTTTAAAACAATTTATATACATTTTAAATTACTTATAAGTTATAACTCTTTATAAAATAAAAAGTATTTGCTCATGCACAGTTTATACTCTCCTTTAAGAATTTGATAACATTTAAATTTGCTCTAATATTTAATATACATAAGCTTTGGTAAGAATCTAGTTTGTAGATTTACTATGTTACTTAATTTTTAAGATAGATACAATACATGTAGTGGGTACAACATTCTATTAATTCATCATCTATTATATTGATATAAACTCTACACAACTAAATCAATATATATATTTTCAAAGTGATTACAAATTATTTGTGTGGTTTTGATGGTTATTAAAAAAATTAAGTGTTAAAATATCAAGTATTATACATAATACATTCATTATATTGTATTAATAATAAAATAATAAGTAGTAATAACATTTTTTTTTTTTAATTATATTATTTTTAAATACATTTTAGTGTCTTTCAATTTTTTTTAACCACTAAATTTATAAAACTCAAAAAGTATTATGATTAGTGCATGCATAGATTTAAAATCAATTTAATTTAATTGTCATACTATCTTAAATTGTTGCATGAAAACTAGGTAAACAACCAACAGATTTTTTGAATCAATAGACTACTTACTTTTTCTTAAGGTAGGCAGCAAGCACATACATCATACATATATATATATATATAAACTAGGTAACAACAAAAAATTAAATATAATAAAATAAAATGATAAATACAAATACAAATAGTTGAATAAAGTAAAATAAAATATAATAAAAAATAGTTACATATGAATAGACTATTTTATACATATTGTGTGCATGTATATACTGTATATATTATATACAGTATACACATACAGTTATATATATATATATATAACTTCAATATAATATATACAATATACTTTACATGCATAATATGTAAGTAAATTTAGTTAAAATACTCATTTTTAGTAATATAAAATTGTTGTTATGTATTAAAACAGTTAATAATTTTTTTATACAATCCACATAAACACATCTTAACTTATGAGTATAAATTAGTGTAGTGGTATGACGTTAAAGAAAAGTACTGTGCAAAATGTTGTTATATTAATATATTTTTCTAAACATTCAATAATCGTAACTAATTAACTATTAAGCTAAAAACAAATTTTAAAAAGTAATTAATATTACTATATTAAATAAATAGCAATACTCCTTTTTAATTTTTTAGAATTATAAAATCAATATTAATTTTTACCACTATAAAGTTATATAAATTAGGTTATGATTTTCTAGCTTGAAACCAGTAATCCTAGTTAAGTTATTTTAATTAATTTGATGAAGTAAAATTTGTTTTGACTATTTATTAGATTTAAAACAAAATGACGTACATCATAAGTAATAGCAGAATTCAAAGCAACTATAATACATTAAATTAAATTATTAATTTATTAAACTTTATTTTTAGATTAAAAGTTGCAAAAAGCATTCTCTTCAAAATAGGATGGAGTCATTTTTCCTTGCTGAAACAACTAAGTATCTTTATTTACTTTTGACCCCAATAACTTTATACATAATGATGGAAGTCATGGCAAAGTTTGGAACACAGCTGGTGGCCGTGAATGCATAGTTGATGCAGGTGGATACATTTTTAACACAGGTAAAACTTTTTTAGTTTTATATGTTGTAGTATTGCTTAACTAATGTCTTAGATTCTGAGCGGATGAATGTATTCCTCTAGGAATTTAATCAAATTTACAATGATGCATGTTTTTATTTTATTTTTACTGTCATATTTTGAAGCAGAACTTTTTCTTTATTCTTAAAAATTACCAATGGGTTTTACAAAAAACTTTGTATAGTCATATAGATTTTAGTTGATATTTTAGAATCAAAAGTATGAAATCCCTAATATTTTTTTTTTAGTTTTTTGGGAAAAACTAACAAAAATATAAGGGAAAAATAAAAATATCTCACCTGTTTTCAGAAAAATTGATTTTGCTTTTATTGTGATTCAGAATAGAATAATTGTGGAGACTTAAAACTTTTTGCCATCACTAATATTATTATTTTCTATAAATTATGATATTTTAAATAGTTATAAAAAATAATATATCAAGTTAATTATTTCACAAACCTATTCACACCATTATACTGTGCACGTGTTGCACACGGACATGGGAAGGAAAGTTAAAAGGACATAATTATTTATTTAGCAACAAAAATATATAAATAAAATATATATTTTTAAATTTGAGTGTTTATTGTGAAGAATGCAATTGTTTCTTATTTTTTTTTATTATTGTAACAATGGTTGTCAACATTTGTTAACTCAAGACACAGTGAGTTTGACAATTTCAATATGCTCCAAAATTTGGTTTGATAACAACCATTGCCAAAAATTACACTTCACAATTATATCACGAAATTAATTAGAGTATCATCTTTACAGCTTCATTGGAAACTAGAAAATTGTTAGATAAACTTCTTGTCTAGACAACCAAAAACATATTTTTGATTGCAATTTTATTCATTTTTAATAAACTATCTTCAAATATTTCATTTTTTTTATCATGTCATTTTCTTGAAAAGGTTTAGAAATCTATTTTATTTGTTGATAGATCTCCATATCACTCAGAAAATTCTTGTTCAAATAATGAGCGACTACTTTATGAAGTTCGACAAGTCATGTTAGAACTTTTCTTCTCGATACCAGTTTATATATACTATCTATTTCTTTACTAGTATGTTATTTTTTGTATATTTTGGTTTTGTTCTGATTTTTATGTATGCTCAATTGTTTGATCGAAAAGTTATACAACGTGCTCTATTGTTTGATAGTCATTTAGAATCTTTTTTGTGTAGAATATATATCATTCAATTCAAATTTAACAAATTCATTATAGTGACCTCCTTAATGACCAAGGTATACCTGTTTTTTTTTTTTTAGTTTAAAATTTTCATAAGCTTGTTTATGTGGTTATTTTCACCATAGACTGTTATTAATATTATTTTTATTTTTGTAATTTTTATAACTGATGTATTTTTTTATAATCTATTTAGAGGCACATCCTATAGATCCTGGAATTTTGCACTGTTGTTACATGGCTGACAACAATGATTGGTCGCATCGTCAACAGCCTAAATATCAACGTTTTATGAAATCGTCAATGGTAGTTGACCAAAAAAAAGAATCAACCAATCAAGGTATGTATTAAAAAAAAAATAGAAATACATATATTATTTATTTTTTATGGTTTTGCTTGCATGATATCACACATTCTTTTCTAGAAATATAATGGTCAAAAACAAGTTTTATTTTTAAATTTTTGATTACTCTGATATAATTTTCAATATTTCAATATGTACTATATCAAACTTCAATTTGCATGAATGCAATCCTTATAACTTCCATTGATATTCAAAATATTTTATTTTTATTTTGGTTAATTGTAATAAATTCTATATATTATTTTCACTCTTACTTATAATCAGAACTCGGGACTTAAAGCACTTAAAATCTTTAAATAAGTGCTTAAAATCATCATTTTAAGAACTTGAATAAGCATTTAAAAAACTTACATAAACGAACAAAAGTTATTTCATTTGTCAGATCTTCATGGGACACCCCGTATAAATTTAAGTTATTTAGAATTAAAATATGAAATTTATACAACGAAGATTAAGAACTTATATGTAATAATGTTAATAATATAAAAAAGAATTATGCGTACATCCATATTGAGATAATATTATAAGTTTTTAATATTATAATGAACACTTTTCTTATAAAATAAGACGTGAATATTAACATAATATAATATATTCTACTATAGCAAAAATGCATAATTTCATTATTATTAGATTATATTAAGTAATTAATATTAATGTCTATAATATATAGTGTATAAGTACCGTCATTTAAATCATGAAATGATAAAATAAAACATGTATGATTGATTCCATCATGCCCATTTCAGATTATATTGATAATTTTTATACTCATATTTATAAAAATGTTAAACTTATACTATTTTTATAGATTTACGTTAAAAAATATATGATTGCTTAGGCGTACATCATTACAGACTATAGTTACTACATAAACATTACATAACACGAATTCGAGCATTTGGAAAATTTCCTATGTTTAATTTCTTAAAACGACCTGTATAGAATTTTATTAAAAAGACTTGTATTTGTTGTTTCCATCTTATTAACGCATACCATATTAAATATACGTTTGGCAGCTCTAATGTGTACGTTTAATTTATATATTATAGGGTATGACTTATTATCAAACATAAAAGTAAGAATATTATATATATTGATATTTTACGGTATTTTAATTTTTAACAAGTTATGAGTACCTATATAAAATATTAATATTTAAAAATATTTATAATTTACTTAAAATATTGTAAACAACCAACGAGATAACACAAATTATGTTTATACCTTAAAATTGAATAATTGGTCGCTTGGTATAATATATTCGCTGAGTTCGCTTTAATATTTAAACTAAAATACTAAATTGGTTCTACTGGACGCAAATTTACCATGTTGTACATTGTAAGATAGAGCAACACACGCGAATATGGCATCCTATTAATTGTCTGTTTAATAATTCTAATTAAACTTATTTTTCTTAAAAATAAACAACCATGTTATGTATTTTACTTACGTGTGTTGTATATTTGTATATATGGACAATACCCTTTATATAAAATATTATGAAACAAATTATTTATTACTCCCTAAGCTAACATCGAATGTGTCAATTTGCGACTATATGACTAGTTGAGTACACGGATTCATCGAAAATATAAATTTATAATGCAAAAAAATATCATACAAAACGTGAACTTTTTCTTATTTTGCATTTTTCTTTTTTGTCTCCAGCTAAAGGCAACCGTGACCGGAGAGAACGGCAGTTCCGCAAGCGGCCACGGTTTCACCGTGGACGAGAGTAGTGTCTATTGGAAGCAACAGGCGCACGAAGATCAACGGCCGCAATTCAAAAACGACCACCAAAAAACCGCCATCGGTTCCAGATGCGATTTTGGGTAGATCACCAACGATAAATCGCTGCAAACCACCACCGATGCCGCCTCCGTCGTCACGACCACCAGTGATATATCGGACGGACGACCAACTACAGGATAACAGGAGACAAGATGGCGATGGAGAAACTGCTGACGATAGTGACAAACGGTTCGAGTCTTCGACTCAATCGCAGGAGAGTACTGCGAACCGAGTCGTTTCCGATTCGGCGGCAACGGTCGATTCGAACGAATTCCACGACTACGACGACGGTTTTAAAGATCTGACGACTTCCGACCGCCGATATCAGCAATCGACGTTGGCCGATTACGATCACGACCGCAACAGCAACGGTGACGATGAAAATTGGAAAGCTAAACAGCACCGTTGGACAAGCGAAAAACGGCAACAGGACGACGATGACACCTCGACGACCGGCCATGACGACGACAACGGCTATCAAGTGCTCTCGTGCCCGGCGACGAATAACATTTACACGCATTTTCGGTGGTGACGACGGGGTGATAAATAAAATGCCTTCCCGATTAATCTACTTGGTATCCTGGTTGATTTATATATTTATTATTAAGATACTTTTTTTTATGATTTTGTTGTTGAACCAAAAAATATAAAATCGTTTATAATATATTAATAACGCCGCGTTGTTCAATAATATTATAATACGTATATAATTGGGTAGTACATGCCTGTCTGCCTGTTCTGAATACATTGTATTTATTGTTTTATTTATGTATTTCAAACTATATTCTGAATACTTCAAAAATTGTTTTTCATATACTAACTATTTATTATTATTATTTTATAATCATAGACTTCTAGTCTACAAACCCAGCACTGACCAAAAAGTAATAATAGGTAACTACCTAGCTATTATAATATGTACAGTGTTATTTACTATTTTGTTGTGTTCTATACAAAAGACTATATTTTTATTTGAGATACGTGATGTATTTTAAGAATATACGGAATATTTTGGAAATACGATTAATGTACTTAGTTATATGATTATAAAACAAACCTATTAAGGCCACTATTTTTTATATTTGTAATAAATAACTGTCCAAATACTAATTATAAATACTTTTTAATTGTACTAAGGCGTTTCTGACCCAGCTATACTGAACAACAAACATTTTACTAACATTTTTCAATGTATTTTTTTAATGATTGACGATTATGCGTAAAAAACATCTTTAGCCTATACTTTATAACTACTAATGAAGAATTGATCATTACCCAACATTTTTACCAAGTGAAGATAGTGAAGTAAATTCAGGTTAGGTTAGGTTGGTCGTATCGCATGGGCACATTTGGAATGTGGATATTATAAATATTTCAGTGGAATAATCACAAACATATTAAATATGTATAAATATATACATATAATACATATGAATTGTATAATGTTTACGCTATGCGCACACCAATAAGATGATTTTTTTCTATACATGTCAAAGAAGAATAAAACACTATTTTACGAAAAGTA